>NC_061527.1:9817500-10117500 GCF_022379125.1 Scophthalmus maximus
TGGACCTTCGCAAACATCTCCCACACACTCCCATGTCCACATTTGTCTGGCCGATCCCTCTGGTGATTCAGGAGATCCATGGGCTAGCCAGGAGGCAGAAAGACATCTTGACTGGGTTCACCAGCTCTGTCTAAGATATAAAACTACAGATCCTACAACACAACTGCAAAGTAGATCACCAGTATATTGTCAAAGGTGTTTGGGTACCAACAACACTTTTGAAAAAGAATTTGATCAGGTTCTGATAGGACCCAATCAACTACCATGTGGGGGAAAACAATTTGTAACTATGTGTGCTTTGAAGTTCTCCAAATCAGTCACAGCAAAGAAGAATCTGTGGCCACATAACCCACAATTAAAAAACAAAAAGTACTGCGCCAATAATGTTAAAGGTGCACACTGATATTTCAGACACATGTTTAAGGATCTGTGTCAAACGATTTGACTCAGTGACTTTGTAATGCCATGAAAAGAGGCATCATATATTTTTCAACTTCCATGGGAAGGGGGATCTGGAATATTAACAGTACATGCAAATGATGTGGATTGTAAAGGGGACAAATGTACCTGATCATTAAACAGTTAATCTGATGTCACATATTCAGATCTGACTCACTTAGGTTGATGGCAAAGGTTTAGTTTGGGTAAATTAATTAATTAATTAAATACTTTCTAGCCACATAATCAGGCCATAACAAGAAAACAATCTTTTTTATTGAATTACAAATCAATTTTATTACTTTCCATGCTTTAAACACAACATGGGAATAGCTTTTTTTCAAAATCACCTTTTAACGTTTACCAGGTTGGAGTGACCCCAGTATCAAGGGTGGTTTTATGAGGTCCACATGGTAGGATTTCCATTCACTTGCCTGTACTGTATATGGATATAAAAGCAGTGCTAACCTTAACAAATTGTTTTGGAATCCCTGCAGAAATTCAACACATTGACACATTGGAAGTGATTACAACACTGAGCTGGGCCCGTTAGAGCACACAGAGGCTGTTTTTTCTCACAGTAATATAAGTGGTATTCCTGCAACTGCTCCTCTAACTTGTAAGCTTTATAAAGCAGAGTTAGAGGGTAGCTTCACAGTAGTCCAATAATTCCAGCAAACTGATCTCACACTCTAATTAGACAGTTTATTAAATAAATACCTTGCTAATAATATAGCAGGTGCGCATATTATAATGCAGCCAACAGGATGGTTACACCATAAGACGGTGGCCATCAGCTTGACTCACTTTTAGAGACATCTGAGGTTATTCTGTCATCAAATGCTGAATGCCCTCACAGTTTGAGGGCTTGGCTTAGTGGTCATCATGCATACCACTGAATCAGCTTTGATAAAGTCCTCAACCACACACACAAACTTCCTTCTCTAATGGCTGTGGGTGACGGAAAGATGTGGCCCTTTTAGTGTCAAGCTCCACTCAGGTTTTGAGTAAAAATAGCACTTCAACCTTTCTTCCAGTTTTGTGGGGAAGGAAACGGGCAGTGTTCACCTAATGGCAAGCACAGAGACTGTCGTCATGGGAGTATGAACAGGGAATTTGTGTCACCATTCCCTTCCTGTTGGCTGGGCCCACAGCAGAGCTAAAACCCCAAGATAAGAACTCTAAGCAGCCCGAACTTGACTTTATTGCTTCTGCCTAATGCAAAAACCAAAGCACTTCATAAGATGGACCATTGCTTGCGTTTGGTACCCAGGCAGCTGGCCATTTCTCCTCTACCCATCTCATCAACAACAACTGACAGGATCGGAAGCTTCAAGGGAAATTCCTGGAAGGTTCGCCTTGGTCTGTTTTACATTACGAATGTCTTCTTTGTTTTTGAAGTTGAAAAAAAGACTGCCAAGGGAAGATGAGAAAATTAATGATTTGTGATTCGAAAACAAAGTGGGTCTACCCAAAGCCACTCCTCTGCTGGTTCCATGGTGAGCCAGAGTTTTGATTATCTCATAGGTTTACATTTGCTGTAGAAGTACACCGCATTTCGAGCCACATTGGTGAGTCATTAGTTACTCAGTAAATGGCAGAAATGGTAACCATAAACAGAGGCGCGCTTGGGTTGAGTTGATGCATTGTGTTCCTTCATTGATAACTGTACACAATTCTTATTTGAATGAACAGTTTAGACAAGTTTGCCATTTTTGTAAGCATCAAACAGTGGCAGTGATAATACTGGAAAACATTTTTTGTCATATTGTAATCCTTACAAAATGTTGCCACATAGGGCTTTTTAAAGACTAAACATGGAAAACAGCCATTCACTGCAACATTGCAAAGCACATGAGCAATCCACATATAGAAAATTAATTTAATCTGCTGGTGACATTGTTATTTTCTTAAATACATGATTTGATAACATTGCAAAAGTTTAATAACTTGTGTTAAGATTGTGCAAGATTAATATTGCATAGATTATTGGTTATTATTTTAAGCATACAGGGTTAATGCCAAATAACTTCCCCAATATGAAACTGAAATCTGGATTCAAGATTACAAGGGGAGTGTCCATTGGCGACAAAAAAACCTGCGTCTACGTCTCCAACTCAAGAGGACAAACATCTAGAGCCAAAGCACATGCCTTCCAAAAGGGGAAATCTGATCAGACCCTCAACTTTGATTGGTTGCATAATAAGCATTAAATCATACTGGGAGTTTTTATTTATAGATTAACTTGCTGAGGCATATCGAAATTGAAATCACCTAAATACATGTACATATCTAGGATGTACAGTATCTGGGGCTTTAGCTTTAGCCCGTATCCACATATTTAGCTACGTACATAATTTGGAAAAAAATACTTGTGCATTTCAGGGTTCACCAGTGGAAGAAACCAGTAGTACCAATGTCTCAACACCCGAATTAATATTCATGAATGATATTGTAACAGGTGCACTAGAGATATGTTGAGCTAG
Organism: Scophthalmus maximus; assembly: GCF_022379125.1. Taxonomy (NCBI): domain Eukaryota; kingdom Metazoa; phylum Chordata; class Actinopteri; order Pleuronectiformes; family Scophthalmidae; genus Scophthalmus; species Scophthalmus maximus. The sequence continues at coordinate 9,820,425 of NC_061527.1, forward strand.
AATAATGTATATAAAAATCTAAAGCTGGAGATTTAAATCATTCAAGTTGATAAGACAGACTAAGAGCACACATGATTTAATTAAGATATTTTTTTCACTTATGAAAGAAACATTAACTGCAAAACAGAAGCAACAACAAACAATAATCAGTGCAGTTTTTATATTAATTACAATACCAACTAACTGATGGAAGATATTCCCTGTGAACACAATCAGAGAAGGGAAAAACTAAAAGGCAATGAGTCTGAGTTAAGTTTTAAGTGGCTGGTGAATGTTGCCCAATGTGGTCTGCCGCATGTGTTTAATATGGAGCTCTGAGGTCGAGAACAGCACACCTGGGACACAGCACACACACTGCTAGAGGAAATGGTCCTCGGCCAAAGAAAGCAATAGAAATTTCCAGCTAATTCAACAGTCTGTTGAGACCCCATCCAACCCCATTTTAAACTCTTCTTTGTAAAGGATGAAAATAATGTTTTTAATATAATATTTCGATGCCGTAGAACAGTTGTGACTGATATAAGCCTAAAGGGCTAAAAGAGTATTTTGACAGGTCAGATCATTTGCATCCTTAATTATGGGACAAATACGTCATGTGGACATAAGAAGTCATCTTGTTCGTAATTCTGGATCTTGCAACCTGGAGGTAACAAATGTATGCTTTTGAAGTCTGACATTTTGAGGCATGAAACCATTTTATTTTTCCAGGCCAGTGTTCGCTTCCTTACTCAGTGTTCATCTGCCTTTCTGGTCATAAGCTGTCAAATAAGCCCCATGTGGCTTGTGACATAGAACATTTTTTGCTTTTAACACTGCATTGGATTTACACCAAAAGTGTTTTTGGACCACATCTTAAACAGCCTACGACTGTGGGTGAAGTTGGATCACGCGCAATTTTTTTGCTATACTTGATGTCTAAAAATAGCAGAATCCCATATACGGTGTCATAGCACAGTCAATGTCATGAATCATACAGTGCAGGAGTTGTTATAAAACGTGCAATAGTGCCTGCAAGGTTCATTAAATAGGTCAAGTGACAGATTACACATTACGTTACAATAATATTTAAAGGCAAAAAAAAGGAAGTTGCAGCATCTGCAACTGAGATCAAATAATGACCATTATGATGTGATTTGCTAACTCTCCATTTCATTGTTTTTCCAATATTCACTGTCAAGCCACAGAAGTAGATTGGACTCCAAGTGAATACTGGCTATTATGCTGCATTCATAGGAAGAGGAGGAAAAACATTATGTCTCCTTGGCTTATCTCATGGAGTCAAAAATCACCACAGGCAGGTTAGTTAGAGCTGCAGCCCTCCCTCTGATTCCATTAAAATATCTCATCTCTTAGACAGATTCTATCTTGAATAGCCCAGTCTGTTATTCCAATGCCTGCACCCCTTTCCACATGTAGCAACTGGACGAGTAATAGCATTCGTCTATTACAACCGAAACCCATGGGTTGAATTTCCTGTGTCCAATAAAATTAGTATTCAGATTTTTATGGACTATATCTGTGCAGGCCATTGCTTTTAACGACACGTGCTTTGTCTTTATGGTTTGGTTGCATTTTGAAGCCTATAGAACTTTTGTTATATCCTGTAATAATGTTTAATACTTTGGATGCATGCTTCCCCCCCTCAAGGTTTTTCAATTTAACAGCACTGAGCTTCATTTCTCTGTACAATATTCTGTAATGGAGATGATGTGGATTTTATGGTATGTGTATATGACAATTTGTATAACTGTTTTCAGTGATTTGACATGTAAACATGTGGACAAGCCCAAAAATGGCACAATATGTATACTGCACGTGGGGTGGTGGTTTTTGAGACAATTAAACCCTCATCTGGAATGACTGGACCAGTCATACCTACACTGCTGCAGGTGCTGTAGAATTTAGAGAACTCTGAAAGCTTTATTTTGATCAAATTGACACTTAATCCAGACGCCGACCCGACAAGGCAAAGAAAAGAAGAAAAAAGAAAATTTGAAGTAAAGGTTGTCACTGGTGGTCGTTGTTACTAATTGCAACCTGAGCTTTATGGGGTTTGGTTTCAGCTGTCGTCTTATATGTTTTAATTTTTTTCTGGAAGTGTGAATGTGTCGAAATTTCAGATTAGATAGTTTTGGCAAAACTAGTAAAGTAACCTAGGTTGTAGACATATCTAGACTGTATTCAACAGATAGAAAACTTTTGGTGTAAAAATGATCCAAAGAAAGATTGGTTTTCTATTTAGTGGAGAACAAAATGTAGTTTTAAACAATTTGACATATGTCAATGGTGCTTGTCAATCTATTATCTTAGGAGGTAAAGACTTTACAAGGTGGGACAGGCTGAGGAAAAGGACTTTTCTTTGAGGTGGGGTTATCAAAGAGGTCCAGAGTTCCCACCTCCTCAGCATTGTTAAGGTTCCTGATGTGTAAGGATTTGGTGGAGTTTTTCCTGTTCTCTATCTTTTAAGAAGGGAAACCACACAGATTTCCTCATACTCAGGCATAAAACAACAGACTATGACCAACGGCCTCTAACTGGGACCCCAGAAGCACCCTTTGTAACTTCAATGTCCAAAAATATCGGAGGGCCTTGGTTTCTAGACAAGCTGAATTCTAAATTAGGTTTACACACTAACAACAACATTGTTTGCTGATTCTAAGACAGTAAATGAGACTGGTATTTATAAAGTATGAAGCTAACTGGAAATTCACATTTAATTTAAAATATTTGACCTTAATAGATAAACACAGCTGTTTCCTCTGAAACCAAACAATCAAATCCTTGAATTGAGTATGATAGAATATTTATAGGTAGGGATTAGTTTGCAGGAAGCTGCTCATGCTGACATTTCCTACTACTACGGCTTCCTCTAAGATTTAACCGGAACATGTGTCATGTCATGGTTTTTGTTTCTAGTATCAACTCCTAACCACTCCCAGTGAGAAAGCACCCACTTATCTTTGAGTCAAATGTTTATCTAATAACTTTTTTCTGAGAATATGTGAGGAAAGACCATGGTGTAATTTCCCCCCAGTCTATTACAATGTGATTAGATGAAAGAAAAGTAATGCCATTGTTATTTGCATCTGCATCAAAATACTTTTTATGATTTATTGTTTCCCAAAACTGTGTAATACTCAGCAAATGTAAATTAGATTGATATTAAAGTGAATTGTTATGAGCGCTGTGGCTTGGCTAGAGATAGTAGTGCTCATTTCACTCAAACAGTTCAACCAGCTTTATGAATATTTCCAGTGTTTACAGTTAATTATTTGCCTGTCTGACTTACTTTTGCATTTGTGGGTATTTTCTCCTTGTTTGACTGTTAAAAATACCCACTTTCAATCAAGAGAACCACATTCCTGCGATCAGTTATTAAAGATTCACATCATGCTTACCTAATTGATTAATTAAACCAAGACAAAAAGGTTTTTTATATATATCAAATTTTATTTTACAACCATCTTAGGTAGTTCCACTGTTCTGGTTATTGATTTAATAATTATTCAGACTATCAGAGATTTCTGAATAATCACGTTGTGCTTAATGTGAAAAAATAGTGCTCGAGGAATAATAATTCTGAATTATTCGCTGTTAATTTGCATCGCCATTGATTTGAAAACGCCTTAAATGGGGTAAAAAGTAACATTAAATAAGGATTAGACTCCTTATTATCTTGCAGCTCTTCACTAATCATTGCAATTTCTGTGCTAATCCAAAATTACCATTAGAGTGAGAAATTAATTCTCCAAAGATTTTGTTTGGATGCCTTGTCCTGGCATAATCTTTCTCAAGAAACTCATACACACACACACACACACACACACACACACACACTCCATGCTTCCCATCATACCATCGCCTACCATTACTACCACCACTGTGTGTGTGTGTGTGTGTGTGTGTGTGTGTGTGTGTGCGTGCAGGGGGCTGAACACAAGCATAATTGGACTTGAGTACAGTTCTCTGAAGCACATTAGCACAGAGCCCACAGTGTACCAGGTTCCACAGAGGGCAACACAGCTGCACAAAAACAGGAATATGGAAAACCAAGCTGACAGAAAACAGAAACGTCTGAACAGAACAACATGGAGGGGCGCCGGGCGGGAGGGGTGTCTCCGTCCGTGCGTATGGACCACCACATAACTGACCCAGAGAATAGAGTTGGAACAAAGTTGATTTTCTGCCAGTTTGCTATGGGATTTCTGTGTTGTTACACTGAGAGACTGTTATAGCATGCTACTAGGACAAACAAAAGATACATCTTGACTCTGCAGTTTTGATGACAAGACATGAATAATGGTGATAGACTGTTCTTTTAGTTTTCTTTGCCTTGAAGGCTGTGCTTAGTGTCGCCATGTAAATCAGCTTGGGTTGACTGTTTGTGTCAGCAGTTAAAAGGAAGATGGATTTGCTTTAATAGTGATAATCATGTAGGAAGAGAAAATGGTGCACATCATCATTAAATTAGGCTTCATCTTTCAGACGTGGGGCAATTGTAAGCAATTAGGGCTACCTGGTTACAGATCAGTATCAATGACTCCACTATGATTACATAAAGGGCTCCAAGCTTCCAGCAATGCTTTGTCAGTTTTAATTCAGCCTTCAGTCTAGCATTGTTCAACAGATCTGAATCCCTGCCCACATCTCAGTTGTTTTTTTTAAACTTGTGTTCATGGTCTTTGTAAGCTGCAACTGCAAGGCTGTGAGAGTCAGCACAATGGAATTGTTTATCATCTGTGTGGCTGGGCATTCGGCAGCGCAACAAATGTGTGAACACCTTAATGTATGCAGAAAATGAATGCTGTATGAACAGAAGTGGATGAACGTTTGCAGTTTGTGTGCGATTTAGAAATCATGGGGACGTCATTCCCATGTACCAGAGACAGTAAAATTGCAGAAAATTTTCCAATAGCAATATTTAGTTTGTTAACTGCTCCTATAGTAACCAACACTATAACTGTTATGATAACCTCAGTGGGATGGCTCTAGGACTACATGTTAAATAACAACCGCTTCCAAACAAGTAATGGCTCACACAAATTCAGACTCAACAATAGGTCCCCTAATAACAACTAATAACCTTTTCTCCTTCAGTCTCTGTTGCCTGGACCCATTTCTCTTCCATTAATCATCCTCTGTGTCCTCTGTGTGTTCTCCTGCTGTTTTCTTAGGGCATGTCTCTTGTTCTGGTCACCATGCTGGCCATCTTCAGTGTGATCAGCAGGTCCTCGGTGTCAACAAATGACCATGTGGTTGCTGCACAACAGTATAGCGTAGCTGAATGATAACTTTCAAACAGCTTGCCCAGTGAATGAAGTAATGCCACAGTAAAATAAAAAATACCATAACTCTCTCTTTTAATAATAGTAACTAAATCAAGATTAGGAAATAATTGTGGTCATAGTTTAAAGAAGACAATGTTGCCTCTATGTCGACTTTGTGGCTCTACAGTAATTAAAAGGCTATCTTCAGTCAGATATTTTTGCATTCAGTTCCGAACACTGAATGCCTTCACAATATTATTGCAGTTGCCAAACACCTTAATATACCTAAATTTCCATTTGGCTACGCTCTGCTCCCATTTGATATAGTGCCTTAGTGATTCAGCCAGGGTCATTAAAACCTTTTGATTTGTTCTTCTTAAAAATCTGTGTGTGGTAGGTGTTTAAAGTGGTGCAGTGGAAGTAATATTCATGTTTCTGGCAGCAGTGGTTTCTTTTAAGTAAACGGATGAATATAGAAAAATAAAAAGAGACCCACAGCTCTACAGATCTATAGCCACCTATAGAAGTTACCCTGGCATCAACAGAAATTCCAAGGAAAAGACAACACAGCAAAAAGCCACATTTTCTGATTGACAAGTGAACTCTGGGAAGTACGGCACAGAAACACCACAGCAATGAACGCTTCACACCAAAGATGCTGCCAGGATGACAAAATAAGGATCTTGTGGATTACCACTTGAACTTTTAACCAGATGAGCACAAACAGACACAAAAACCAAATGAAGTACATTTCTTTCAGCATGTTATATCATCATTGCTGCCATAACCATATGGTCATGAAACCAGAGTGAAACTACACATTTTGTGATTACACACATGGTTGCGATTAAGCTCATGCCAGTCGGGCTAGCCTCTTGTGGCCAGACCTCATGGTAGTCGCACCAGTTTCACAGAAGTCATAGTGCCAAGTATGGTTAGTGTAACAGAAGATGATTTGAACCTGACACAGCCATGTCTTCACAGAACGAGTGCTCAAACCGTCTGGTAAGCTGTATGGTTACGTGCTGGATGACGGTGAAGTCGGATTAGTCGAATATCATTGTCTGAGTAACAGTTTCCAAAGATGTTAAGAGCAGTTTGATGAGCTTTTTCCTGCTGTCCGTTTTCCTGTCTAAAAGTTGTGGTTCACCAACGAGGGCGGGACCAGAGAGTTCGATTTCTTTGCGACAGGCACTGAGTCAAGTGAAGTGATGCAGGCTGGCATATTCATCCAAGAGTGCGGTGGCTGGATACGTGCTGATTTGCAGAGGCACACTAACATTTCCTCTCCTGAAATAGCCTCTTTCAGAAGAAATTTATGGTCTCTCTTTTCCAATCAATTTTACCAAGCGCCAGCAAAGGGATGACCGTCAAAAATGTTGATATTCACTAACTGCACCACCGTAGAAGTTGAATGCAAATCTAAAATTAAAATGCTAGTATATCTGAGGTAAGGAAACCGTTGATCATTGCTGCTGCAGGCAGGTTTTGTGAAACTGAGATTTAAAAGAAAAATTAAACCAAATTTTTCAAAAAGTTTTATTCAGAGAAGCCACTACCCTACAGATCCAGCTTAGCTGTCTCTCAAAACTGTTTGATTTATTGGTTATATAGACCATAGACCAGCGGTGTCTGGGGTTCAATGCCCCAAGGAGTCACTGAATAAAGCTTAAGGGTTGCAATGATTAACAAGATAGAATAAGACATTAGAAAAACACATGTTCGACTGATGAAATTCTAAACATCTGTTTTGGTCAGACTGGTTGTAACTCATGAGCGTATGCAGTCTGGGACAAGTAGACATGACTTTGCTTCCATGGGTCTTTTGCCAAAAAAGGTTGGGAACCATTGCTATAAACTGAGGAAAAGTAACGACATTAAATATCACAAAAAAAACAACAACATTGTGATACCTTATCTTACCTATGTGAGGATGATTAACATAGGTAAGGAAATTTTGTATAACTGGATTTGAATTTACAGTTTTCCATCATCATTTTCCTTTAAATGGAAATAAAAACCAAAATTGTGTAGTAATAATAATAATAATTTCTAACCTTGTAATATCTGTGTTTGTTTTTTATCCACTGAAATGTATTGTTTGCGGGGTTAGTTATTTGTTGAGCTGGTATGGTTGAAGTGTATTGATTTCAACTCCATGGCTCAACATCAGTGGGCGGCACGGTGGTGTGGTGGTTAGCACTCTTGTCTCACAGCAAGGAGGTTCTTGGTTCGAATCCAAGTTCCCAACCACCAGGGCCTTTCTGTGCGGAATTGAACTTGTTCTCCCCATGCCTGCATGGGTTTTCTCCCACAGTCAAAAACATGCAGGATGGGGACTGTAGATTGACCAGAGGAGTTAGTGTGAATGGTTGTGTGTCTCTGAATGTTGGCCCTGCGATACACTGGCGACCTGTCCAAGGTGTGCCCCGCCTCTCGCCCAATGTCAGCTGGGATAACATTGTATATATTGGATAAAGCGGTAAAGATATTTTTGTATCCTTAAATGATAAAGCGGCATAGATAATGAATGGATGATCAACATCATCATCCTACATACTTTGATTATTAAACGTCTGATACTATGTTGTTTGATGATGTCTCTTAACAATAACTGTTGCTGTTTCTCCTCACTCGAGTGTGGAAATTTACCAAATTACCATATAACGGAGACAGCGGAAGAGTGTATCATACAAACAGGAAAATGTGTCACCCTCATTAAAGACAAGTAGATTTACTGTGGTTTATTTTAAAACAGCGGGAGCTGAGTGCCAAACTAAAGGCTGCATCCACAACTCAACAGGTAACTTCATTACCTGACTCCTTACAGTTTTGTTAGGGAATTTTATGTAAAATACACCTCATGCATTCCCCCCTTAAAGAATAAAGTAATGGAAAGGGCAAGGAAGAATTAAGTTATTTAAATCTACAATACAAAACAAACCACAGAGAGTGAAGTTGTTTGGTTATTATTTGGAGTGATGGTGTGATTCCCGTATCCAAACCTATCTGTCAGCTCCCGGCCACAAACTTCTAAACAGTTTAGACTGGCAAAACAGAAAGTTTTGTTTTGATGCTCTGTAGACTTAATTGTTCTTGTTGACTCATGTTCTGACTCCTCAGTTGCAAAACAAAGCCACCATGCCCTCAGACTCCCTCTACATAGCCTATTTGTTTAATTTGGTTTCTGTGGAAAGTGATGGTGATCAAAGTTCCACTTTCACATTGACTGTCCTTCTTTTGTCTTTTTTCAATTTTTTTGTATAAGCAAGTAAACTGATCATTAACGTTATTAATAACTGGCCTAGCATTAAAGCTGCCAATCTACATGTCTTGCAAAAGATGTTACAAGTGAAATTACGTGGCCAGTTGATGAATCATCTATTCATTTATGATAGGACACCACAACAGATACTAACTGAGAACAAAACTTTTTTCTCTCAGTCTGCACTGAAATCAATCCAGACTCTGGCAGTGATAATTTCCTCTGAAACACTGCCCTTCAAATTGATGTCTACACAGACCAGTCGCGATTTACATTATCTAAACAAATAGTCTGCTTTTAATGACACTGAATCATTCATTCTGTGCCAAATTGCACAAGGCAGACGCCTTCCGGGTGTTTCTTCCTACTTGAGGCCCCACTATTGGGTTTCCAGCCCTTTATTTAGTTCAAATCAACGTTCCCACCCAGAACAAATGGTCTACCTCGGATGACTCTCAAAACAGATCACACAGGATGAGCCCACGTCTCCAACCGTGTTTCCTATAACCTTTGATAGCCCTCCGAGGAGCCTCCCCTTGTCAAGTGTTTCAGCAGATCAAAGACAAATCAGACGTTTTCATGTTTTTCTTTGCTGCGTTTCCTGTCAGCTGACCAAATGACTTCAACTTAAAATGAGAGAAAATAAATGAAATAACAGTTCTGTGGTGGGCTCCAGAAAATGCAAAGTGACTACATGGCCCATTTAAACCCTAAATTATGATTTATTAGCAGTTGTAATAGTAGTAGTAGCGTTATCTTTTATCTGTTTATGGGAACTGTTCATGGGCTTTGATGGGAACAAGGAAAGTTGGTTTTACTTAAACCAACATTTCTCTGAAGCAAATCGCCCTGGTTGAATCAAACCTCAAACACCACAGCAGACAAGGCATCACATTCTGCTATGACTCATCTAGTCATAGCAGAAAATTGAAATTGAAATTGACTTCTTTTATCACGCATTAATGAAATATTCATGGGCTATCCAGGCAACTTATACATTGTATTTTTTAACTGCAACCTGAAGCATTGTGCTTGCTACCTCTTCTTCTCCCTTGTGGATTTGTCCGTTAATGCCAGTTGGACGTAACTTAACCAGAAAATTGGAGTTTATTTGGCTTGGCGACTGAGGTTTGATTCAGCCTATGGGCTTATTTAAAAATGTGTGTATCGAATGGCTACAACTTGTATCTGAACCACCTTGATGCAGAAATCTGCAGCCGCAAGGGTCTGTCAGTCAGATGCAGAGAGAGAGGAAGGAATGGGGAGGAGGCAGGAGAATCTCCCTCAGGGAGGATACGGCAGAGCAGGAGACAACATGGCAAAAGCAGCAGAAACACTCGAAGCAAATGGCCGACTGCCAAGAGTAGTTTGGCGGACCTCGGCTGACACAGCACTTCACTGAAACGGCCACACAAGCTGTCTTTGGTTAAGACTTACAGAGCTTTGCACTGAAACAAGCTCTCCCTGTGTACGTAAACATTGCACACACATCAAGATCACATGCTGTCAAGACATGACAATTCCTTTACAAAATATGTGCACAATTGTAGGGTCTATATTAAGCTTTTAAAGCACCTTGCAAACACATGGCATGCTGCCATGTATACTAAAGCCATGCCAGAACAAAGTGTATTAGACGGACCGCACAAAAACACAGTGAGCACCAAAACACGTGTTTTTATCTGGATTTTTATGGACTGCATTAAATCTCCAATCTCTAAACCTTACCCTGTCTCTAATACTACTGACCCCAACATGTCCCTACAAAAAAGAGTTGAGGAAACTGAAAGCCTCACTCATTAGTGAAACCATGCATATTGAGTATGAAGTAAAGTACTTACATACTATAGGGTGCATTTTCTATTGGAATAATAGACAGCTGTGGACATGGAGAGTTGCAGAAGTAGAGCAGGTCGTCCCCTTTATTGAAAGGTTGGTGGTTTGTCATTGTGCAAGACACAGAACCCCAAACTGCCCCTGATTGGTGTGTCTCTATATAGAGAATTATAGAAATGCTGTAGGAATGCGTGTGCAATTGTGATCTGTAGTGTAAAGCATGAGTGCCCGTTAAAACTCGAAAAGCATGTTTTGAAAATTAGTTGAGATGTGACTTTTTCTTTCAGTGGAGTTATGGGCACAACAAGAAAAACTATTACATTTGAAGGTAGACCGCTTTATTGAGCCTGACAAGAGAAGATAAACAGTTTGGTGTGTGGAAAACAAAGCATGACAGTTTTACGCTGTTATTGTTTGTAAAGCTAAGTAACGGGGGATGTTTGTGATGACAGTAATAATTCCTCTGCTGCAAGTGGCTATTCATAGTTGTTACATTTAAAGGGACTCCAATGAAGAACTTCTGCATCTCCTAAAAATGAATTTCAAAATTTTAAAAATGTTGAGGAGCAAAAAGTAATGCTGCGTAAAATAGAAAGGTAAGCAATGTCCTTACATGTAATATTTTGAATTGCTCATTGATTAGCGTAACTTTTTTGATATTAATTCCATGGGCATTAATGCTATCCTAGATACTACCTATACGTAAGACTATCCTAAACCAGAAAATGCGTGGGAAATGGTGTGATCCAAATTAACCTATTACTTTATGATAACTGTTTGTTGGCATATGTATGTATGTATGTAATCACATTCTCTATGTAGTTCATGACATGGGCTGACCTTAGCTGTGTCCATTCCAACAAGGATGAGTTGTATGAAACAAGCTTGACTGATTCAGTTTCTGAGTTTTGGAGGTTGGGTTACGATGGCAAGACTGATCACTACTCAGGTTCTGTCAGATTAGACAATAAAGCTTGGAAAAAGAGACTTTACAGTGGAACAACAGAAGAGGATGACTATATTGTCCACAGCATTGAGTGAGCAGGTGGTGGATCAGGGTCCTATTAATAGGATAACATCACAGGACACAATGGTGGCCACAGACTAGCATTATGTTAGCATGAGCTCAGGAGAAGGTGACATAGTGAGTTTGCCAGTGAGGCAAGGTAAGCTAATATTAGCGCACAGTGACAGAGGAGCAATGCTGTCACCAAACTGCTTCATGGCTAATTACATGCCAAAGGAACCTGACCGCTCCAGTGTTTGACACAACCGTCCGGTGCTGTATTGTTTTAGGAAACAAATGTCCACTTGGAGCTGGTTGTGCAGCGACAAATGATGGCAATAATTGAGGAAAAAGCTCCTCCCAGATGTGAGGCCAGCTTCAGGTCTTGAATAAGTCTTGCTTTTACAGCCACCCACTCAACGTCCACCGAAAGGTTTCCCTTCCGTTCCACAAGTATATTGCTTATTTGGCGAACCTAATAACGATTATTCAGGCTGGCAGGGGGGCCTCGTGGTCACAGTGACCGTCCCATCATGTAGAGGACAAGGGTTCAATTGCAGTAACAGCCGTACGTCCTGGCCAAAAGCCCCTCTGCAAGATGCTGAAACCACTCACTTAGTTTCTGGAAGTCACTCTGGATACGACTGCTCGCCACATGTTAACATGCTCTGAATTAAGTGGAGTGTTTTTGAAATTTTCATATTAAATCTAAAACGTCAGGTCTTAAAGAAACATTGTGACTCATGGAGCAGATAAACACGCAAAAAGAATTTATCGCAACGCATGCGGTTACCAAATATTAATACCACATCACAGTGATGAGAAAGACATACTTTGAGGAACTGGAGTTCCGCAGTGAACTAGGTGAAGGGATAAGAAAAACAAGGTAAGCATGAGTTTGGATGGAATTAGATAATGTCTTTATAATATGTCACATAGCTCAATGTCAAGGTGGAATAATAATTAAAATGAAAGCAGACATGGTCTTGCCTTATACTTAATGTAAATTTGTATGCAGGCAAAATTAAACTTACCTCAGAGAGCACAGGGTAAAACCATTTTTATACAATATTGATGTAATCAAATCAATATTGTCATCCCTACATTACTTTTACTGTAATGTACAGCACTATGTACTGGTTATGTACAGAACTGAAGCACCATTTACTTAGGGTCTGATATATACTATTGATTGATGAAGGAGAAAAATATTTATATATACATTACAGGCCCGAGGTACAGTCATGCAGATTCTTCTTGCTCTTAGCTCAGCGCAAAACCTTGGTGTTATACTGTATTAGACCAGAACCTCACTTAATAGATTGTCTATTTCTTTCAATTTTATATCTTCTCTGTATTTTCAGACTATGGGGGAAAACAAAACCAAAAATGTGCTATGAGAAAATCCACACATAAACATTTAGCTCTTTAGAAGATATCAGTCAAGACCCCATAAATCCCTATGAAGTTGAAAGATTTGCCATTCTTTTGTGTGTGAATCACTTATTGCACATGATGTAAGTGTAATGTCCTAGGAGGATCTGGGAAAATGAACGTTTGACTGCAGCATAAGTATTGGCACTTTGTTGCTGCTGTAACGCCTTGAGGTAGACAAGTAAACTAAGCAATCACAGCCGAGACAAAGTCTCAGCTGCTACAGAAAACTAAACAGAACATTTGTGCAAGTCAGAATATGTGAGAACCTAAACTAGACTGACAGATGTTGAGCAACAAAGTAATCATTATAGTGCTCATCTTACGCACCAAAAGCCAAGCAAAGGAGTGTGGCGTACATTTTTAGAAATGCTAGATTAATATCTACCTGTTATCACTGCGCCAGAAAAATGCCACAATGTAATTTCAAAGCCTAGGGGTCTTTCAGAGGGAAAAAAGGCAATGATTACAAGAGAGCATTCAATGTTTCATAAGTAGGAATCTGGAAACATTTCAAATTGGTTGCTGGCTCTTTTTAATAATTGATATTTCAAGCAAACAATAATTTAGTGTTCACATGCCTCAGTGAGAGGGTATGTGAGGATAAAACTAACCAAAAAATAGCAGTTCGTAATTAGTTATTGTATAGTGGCTAATGTTTGAGTAGTTTCAAATGCTCCCATATGGTAATGGAGATCATCTGCACAGTCCCTTCAGTTATTATAGACAGGAAAAATTAATTGCGTTTGCCATTATTTTTTTAATTATTAAATCGACTGCAGAGTGGTAGGATTCAATCTGAATTTGAAAGGTGATAGAGCAGCTCTTATCCAAACCTCATCAACATTACTGTTGTGCCCAATTGAGCAAGGCTGTTAACCCCGGCTGACCCAATGGCCTACAGATTTGACTGTGGTTGTACTGGGCAGGTTCCAGTTGTGAATGTGTGTAACTGTATGAATGTAATCAGGACATTGCTGTAAAAGAGAGGTTGCTTGTCAGTCAAACTAACCTGAATAATAAAAGGTTAGAAAAAACATTGGAATTTGGTATTACAAATACTTTGAAAGGGGTAAACACTGTGGGATTCCTATACACACACAGAACAGTGTGGGACGAACTCTGAATCACTGTGATGTAGGACATTATTCGATTTTACAAACAACAGCAAAGCATGGGGCCCACTCATGGAAGAAGAAGCATGATGTATGAGTTGGCCAATTACAAACATTCAGTTGATTCGTGGAACATCACTCTCCCCACACTGATTTGTGCTTTCTTATGTGTTTGTTGTTTTAGTTACAAATCCTCCAGATTAGTTGGTAATGAAAAGAAGCTGACAAACCCGCTCAGAAAGGGGGACTAAAGGAAATGCAGATGGGAAATGTGAGGTGGGCCCACACCCTTGAGTATAATGCCTCCGACATGGACTTTATGGCCATTACCAGTGCCTAATTTGATTCGGCCTTATGATCCGGAACAATCAGACCAGGCTTGTCTTTAAGGATGACTGGTAAAACCCAGCCAACGGAAAAGTCGTTCTGCTTAGCAACATGGAGACAATGCAAAAACAAGCTCGCTCAGACCCCTCATAGGTCAGCTGAAACATCGGGAGGAAAAGACCTGACCATGCATACACCTGATGGAAAAAGGAAGGAAGAAGTGCAGACAAACCCCCTAACTACCCTCTAAAAACCCACTACATCACAATTAATAGGACTATCTCATAGTAGAGAATTTGAATACGGTAGTGCAATATGTGTGTCTCTTTAGTAGCTAGTTAGAGTATGATGGAAACTTGTTCCTCAGCCTCACTACCATGGCCAGTTTAACAGCTTTTCCATGGGAACGTTCCCCAGTATACCCCAGCTGCCGGAAGGGAGCCAAGAAATGCAGGGTTTGAATGTGGGCTAGGGCGAGCCTCCATTAAACTGGTGATCCCAGCATGGTGGTAAACCTCGGTGTGCTTCACTCCTTCCTACTGTAAAAGCCTGGTTAAGGCGTCAGGCCTGGCTAGGAAGACAAAGTCCTCTGCAACTCCCTGGCGATACGCTACACCTTCAACCTGATTGCAAAGCTGTGGGAAATACTTTCATTCCAGTGCTAATGCTAGGACCCTAATGGGCCACAAAGCAATTCTGGTGTCTCAACAGTCCTTATTAATGTTTGTTCAGCTTCCTCAATCGGAATAAAGGTGGAGTTTATTGCAATATACTGTATCTGGGTAAGCAACGTGTAATGTAACCTATTCTGACAATGAAGTAAGTGGTGCTTACCTTTTCACGTGCTGCCATTGGTTCGTTTACAGTGCTACTTGTTTATCTGGCTACCTGCAAAAAGAAAAAAAAATATCTGTGACTACAACAGTTTGAACATCAATCGACGTTTCAGACATAGAATGCTCTCCAACCTTACAGACAAAATATCATATCTAAAAAGATGTTATCTTTTTAATCTATTTCTCATGACTTTCCAGCCCCTGCCTTCACTAAATATACCTGCCTTCACTATATAGCAGACATATTATTCCATTAATGATGGATCTCTGTTTTTTTCAGGTAACCGCTTTATATATTTATTGCAGAGATACTGACATTATTTTCCCAAATATAGATTTCAATTGGACTCAAGAAGCCATTGAATCAACACAGGCATCCGCAACATTTTGCAAGCTTGTCCTCATAATGTGCAAAGAGTAAGACAATATAAATAATTTAAGCTCTGACTTACAACTTAATCAAATATTATTTTGTTCCTCACACTTACACATAAACCTTTGCCACAATGCATTGAAGATCGCCGTGCATTTTCAGGACATCAGCACATAAATACTTTATAATATGACAGCTGGTCGAACGCCAGAGAGTATGGCTTTCCTGGTTATGGATATTTCTGATTTTATTATGCCCATCTCTTAACTACTGAATGTCCTCTACTGCTGTGAGTGTGACTTTTAAGTTTTCTGCCTAGTTGTTCAATGAGCCGCTTACATCCAAACCTCCAACTTTGCCTTAACTGTAATCCTAGATGAGCTCACTGAGCATTGGATGGACACGTTTGTGGTTATTAGTCTATATAATGGTTACAATTAATTTGGGTGGGGGAACATTTGTGATTCAGTATGTGCCAGTCAGATAAAATAACATATAATGTCTGTGAAAGAACAATGACCTCTCTGTCTTTGACCTCTGAGTAGGAGTACAGACCAAGAGGTCATCTAAAGGTTGTGGTGAAGTTCATTCACAGTCAGTATATGGCATGTGACAGGAGTTTATGAGAGCGGTGCTTAACGCTGCTTGACGGCAGCCTGAGTTTTCCTTTAATGTAGCAAATCAAACGCCCTTTCACAGCGCTTGGGTTACTGTCTCCCATCCTCCCTCATTTTAGGCTCACCTCTAGAGGCATACTGGGTGAAAAAAGATCTTTATTGAATTAGCTCCTGACTGTAAAGTTAATGGCCATCAAGCAAAAAACTTTTTTCTCTCAGGTCTTTGGCCAGCAGGTTTATGTTGATGGGTAGGGAACCCAGACCTCTGCCTTGTCACCGTGCGGTGCTTTTGTGTGCAGTCACACAAAGGTAAATGAGGCGCTCAATTTAGGTAAATCATACAATTGAATCAAGATTAAACAATATTGCATCTCCAAGATCATACAATATCAACACCAAATTCCAGACTCCTAAACATTTTGAATGTGTCATATTCTCTGACACAAATGCTTGCACACAAATTACAGAATATGCAAATCACCCCCATGCTGTAAATAAAAAGAGTCTGTATTTTGCTCTGCGCTAACTTGCTCATTATAGACCTGTGTGGCCTTTGCGCAGGTCTACCTAACTTGACGTCATAGATCACCCACTAAATAGGAGGCACATGGAAGTGAGGAGTGAGGGTTATTTTGAAAACCCCATTGCCAGACTGGCCTGGTTTGTCTGATTTGGGTTAGACCTCACATGGTCACCACGCCACTGGTTTGAGATTGCTCTTGTGTGCAAGTGGCTATCACAGCTTCCCATGCCAGCTAGACTCCTAAATGCAGGTTTCAGTGAATGGCAAAGCCATAATGGCACCTCATTTCCAGTCAGGGAGAACATTTTTTTTCTTTTCCAACAGAGTTTTATGCACAAAGAGGCTGTAGTAATCTGGCATCTGGCAATGTAGGTTACGGTGACATGAGGAAAAATGCCTCACCGGTATTATCAACAACAACAGAAATCCCCTCTTCTCACTGTCTGACTATAACATGGCAGCACAGCGAATATGTTATCAGAAATTGAGACCATACAAGGAACATTTTGTGCACATTGAATTCCACAGCATATTAAACTAGAAAAGTTTTATTGAGGTGTTCTTCATTGAAGGTATGGCATTGCCTAATACTGCTCATCTGCTCTAAGTAACTCATGATAGGATAATATGTGCTCACAAGCATGTTATCTGCCATCCCTGAGGAAGGAAAGTGTTTTTCAATCAATTACTGACACTGATGTATTCATTTCTGTCCAGGGTTTAAATCAGGAATCCACATAGACTGGCCAACACTTGCTATGCTTTTTTGTGTAAGAAGTAAGGGCACAGGAATCTCCATTTGAAGCTCTTCATTAGCAAGTACAAAACTCAGTATCTTTGTTTCAAGATATTGCAATTGGAATTGGCACTAAACCTGCAGCCTCTTGGTTACTGGCAAACTGATGGACCATGTCAGTTTTAGGTAAAAAAAAAAAAAAAGCTCAGACAAAGGGCTTCAGTGACCTTTTGATATGTTATATATCATTTTATGTTTTATTTTCCAGTTTAAGAGATACACGGAAAATATATTGCACTTGCAATTAGAGCAGAAGTGGTAAGTGAATTATTGTGTGGTCGATCAACAGAAAATTATGGCCAATATTTTGACAAGCAATTTCATTATTTCAGTCATTTTTCAACCAAAAATACAAAAGAATCAGCTTTTGACATGTGAAGATTTCCAGCTTCATAGTTAAGGGTTTTGAAGTGATGGTGTGATATAAACAAGGAATTTGAAGTCCCCACCTTGGAATGTATAGTTAATCACTCAATTAATAACAGTTATTAATTACAAAATAATCCTCTGATTATTCCTTAATAAAATATAATAATTTACTGGCTGCAGACCCTCGTGCATATGCAAGTAATCACAAAAGTAATCCATGATGAGTCCAGAATACAGAAAATATATATAAGGAAAAACTAAAACACAATAAGTGGTCTGTTGTAATATATTTGATACTTGTACTAAAATGTGAGATATATGTGCTGAGCAGTAAATGGGATTTCATGTGAAGAGTTAATGGTGGTCTTTTAAGGTCATTTTACGAGTACATGAAATATTAAGACCTCAGTTTAAAACTGACAAAAGCCCCCTTGTTAATTTTAATAAGAAATGTTAATAATTATTATGTACACACTTGCATTCCTCTAGATTACTCTGCAATATGTTTTATGGTTGTTGTTTTTTTACCCATTGTTGTTTTCGGTCATAATACCCAGCTCCATATATTCAGGTTTAATTTTTATTTTTAAATCACTTCACAAGAGTGACTTTTAATACCTGTTTTTCATTACTCAATAAAAACACTGGTAAATTGCCCTGTCCAAGAGTCTTTGCTTGTTGACTCATTTTAAGCAGCACTTGGTTTGGAACATAAGCTTGATGCCCTAAAACCCTTCACCAAGCCTTTGAATCTCCTTTGTGGTCTTCCTGACACACATTCCTTGTTGTTCTCAAGTGGGAGTAAAAGTAGTGACCTCACGTGAAGCATCTGCAGCTCTGGATTTTAAGTTCAGCTGATTTCGGGGCTACATCACATCCTGCATGCAGTTTTGTCCGCAGACGTTACAACAGGAATGATTTTGAAATTGTTCGTCACGGGGTAGGAAGCTGTTTTTCGGTCGTAGGTTGATATTACACCTCCACGCCTCGGCTGGCTCCATTTGTTTTCTCCTGAAATACTGCTGCATTGAACAGGACTAATGGATTCCAGTGGTGCTCGAGAAGTGAATCAACCTACGTGTTTACCACAGAAATTGGCGTCTGCTTACGTTCTCCATGAACTTATAGTAAGGCTGTAACACACAGCAGTCTATGAGTGTACTTGTTTGTACCTTGCACCATACCACTGATTATAGGATTGTGTTTCAGAATGGAATGGTGAGCAGCTGAGCACAGCAGCAGAAAGGATTCTGTTGAGCTCATGAAATGGCTTTTAATACTTGCAAAACCATAAATGACATATTTTACATCCTCGTGACTCACAGCAAGTTTTAAATTAAAATTACTCATAAATTAGATAATGGTGAAATACTGTTCTCCTATAAAAATATAATTAGGGAAACACTGTGTTGTACTGTGTATGCGTGGCGGCGTTGCACTAGCAAAAAGGACACCTCACTCACAGTCGAGCAAATTATTTGAAAACCTTGATCCAAGATTATATATCTGCGATGAAATGTCCTGTTTCCATGTGGTTTTGTCGAGGCTTGTGCCACCCAAACCCCAAACATGCTTTTTTCCACATGGTTTGAAAAACACAAGTGACACACCAGCGTTAGAGTGGCTTAGAGAAAAGACTCTGCCACCAAGTATGTGTGGTAGTGCTGTGATCACTGGAATAAAGGCCCTTCATAAAAGTCTGTATATTAGTGACTTTAATAATTTTATTGGTAATGGTAACAGTGGCGGTGTAATAATAACGGGGGATTTTAAACTTGAAATAATTATTATGATGATGAAGCTATTTGTTTAAAAAAAATCAGGAGAAAATAGGCTGCCACACTGTCATCATTGGCTCAGTATTTAGCAACAAGTCCTCCAACTCATACGACCAACTATGTTGCATGTGTTTCATGCACTCTTATATGACCAAATTGACAGTTCCCTGAATAAGCGCCTCTACCGGTGACAGGAGATACGCCACAAATACTTTTCGCCCCAGAGCATTGTGGGGTTTTATTTGATTTACAAACGCATGGTGGATGAGCTTGTAAAGGTAAGAGTTATGGTTCGGGTTACATGGCAGATAATCAGCACAATTACTTTACAGAATATAAGCAAATCCATTGAATTACACATACTTGACAGACTTATCAGGTCTACGGTACGTCTACCTTTGACCTCTAGTGGCCGTGAACATAACGAACAAACCACCTATGTGGTCGTTTTTTTGGTGAAGGACAGTCTCGTATTTAGCGATGTTTGCGATACGTGTATGTGACATTGCAGTCATTTCATCTGCTAAAGACAAACCCAGTAAAATAAGAGCCAGACAGCATCTCTTGTGGTCCACAAAACAAAATATGTACAAGAATAGCTCCTGACCTAAGAGCGTCTTTCATATATTCTTCCCTCATGCCTCCAGATTGGAATGTTTTTCCAACTAAGCCAAGATGACGAGAGCAAAACATGACTCACAGGAAACAATCGGTAGTGTAAATACGATTTAAATATATGAACTGCATGCTAAATAGTCAGTAAATAGTAATGCCGTTACATGGACAGCAGCATTTTCTAAATTAAAATCTTCACGGAATAGGCAGAAAAATGTTGGTGTTTACTTGCCAACATGAGATGTTAAATCTCACAGATTTGAACATTTCGCGGATGACTGAACCTTTTCTGCTTTTTAATCACCTCAGTGTCTGCTCAAAAATCCTCATCAGTACATTTTGGTGATGGAATTACAATAAAGTGAAAACACAAGCGCATGTTTTGGAATGGGCAATAAAACTCTATTGTTCATATGACTGTATTCCACTTGTGGCTTCTTTGTCCATTGTATTTGGCTTCATGCATGGACAACACTGAACAATATTATGGAGGGGTTCCACCGCTCTGATGAAAACTCACCCACTGGACTGTCACACCTGCGTCTGAGAAAGAAGATATATGGAATTGTGGTTTTATAACGCTCCTCTGTTATTCAAAGTACAGTCATTCTTAAATTAGGGCCCGAGGAGGTCCAGGCGTCCTTGTGTGATGGATGGGGGTCCCCGGCAATTTGCTGTGATAGTGACTTTTATCTCCTTCCAATTTATTATCCCAGTTGAGAGGAAAAGACATTCTGACCTAAAAACTATTTGCAGCGGATAATGATGACACCAAAGACATTTGGGCAAGAAGAGGAGGTTTAGACTGTGTTATATTCAACATCCGTATTCTAAAAAAACATTGAGCTTGAATATTTCCAGACATGACGACAAGTTGTTTTTGGACTACATAAATGATCAAAATAAAAACTATCAGGTATCTTTGTATAATATATGTCTACAAGATGTGTATTTAGCCCATATTTGACCTAATATGGTGCATATCAACAGCACACTGAACATGTATCAGAAACGGTCCGGATTCTTCAGAGAATCACAGAGATTCTGGCCCTTTTCATGCAGTGTATCATAAATCATATCTCACAATAGTGAGAAGAGAAAGAAATATGTCAATACGTAAAAGTATAGAGCAAAAATTGTGTAAATGTAAGTCACAGGACTTTTATAAGGTTTATTAAAATGAAATTCACATGTTCTGTGTAAAATCACACAGTTGGAACAGTCAATGGTTAAATGTCACTGCTCGCTGATTGTTTATAGGAACAGCAGGGTTTGTATCCATCCACTGACAAATACACAAAACAAGATATGTGACTCACAGCACATGTCTTGTGTTTGTGAAACACAGCGGTGTCCGTTTGAGAATAACATTTTGATGCAATTTTTCACCACTTTCCAAAGAAAATTGTGTTGTAGTATCTGTGTCCGTGCGCAGGTTTGAATCTACAGAGTGGTACAAACATATTTCTAAGTTAAGGATCATCCTATACACAGGTTTAAGATAACGAATTGAACATTTCTTTGTTTGTTAAATTGTCCGCGCAAAAAACAAAACAAAACAAAATAATCAAGAGGGCAAAACCCTCAGAAAAAAAAGGTTCATTCCTGACCGTGGTCTGTGTGTATACATGAGTCTTAAGTAGCTGTCCCTCACCACTGAAAGCAAGTCCATAGTTGGCACATGCGTAAGCCTTCAGAGCACTTGTGTAAAAAGCATTAAAATTCCCCACGCAATAAAATCGTTATTTATAGGACCATAACAGCCTTGTAGTTTGTCTTACACAAACCCCAGAGAGGGAACCGAGACACTTAATCCTCCCATAGACACTCACTGCGAAGGCTACTGCAACACATGGCCACTCCACTGGTTTGTATGGCTTCCTGATGCGAACCAGTCAAGATGCTTCATTTTATTTTTCTCAGCCACATGAAAGCTACAAAAAACAGTTATTGAAAATTAAGCGGATAAGGCGTTGCGGCGAAGGCAGATCGAGGAAGGGAGGGAACGGAAGGACAGAGTGAAATAGGTGCTCTCAGTAACCCGTGTGATGTCATCGGGAAAAGCGTGTAACATTGTTAAACTGTACAAAAAACAAAAAAAAGACAAACTTGTGACACAACGCTTGCGGCACTGAGGAAGAATGTGTCACTCGTTAAAAAAACAAAATAAAGGAATTAGCAATCAGGGGGAAAAGAAATGTTCTGCAACGAAAAAAGAGGCGTCACGGACACGAGGTCAGCGGGGTTCACCAGTTTCACATTGTTGTCGCCGTCAAAGCGAGGTCGTCTGCAGATTAGTTGAGATACGAAGCTGTTCCCATTGGACTCAGCCTCCTCCACTCGCTCTCACAACAGGTACCTCAGTGTGTGAGTGGGATTTTCCAGTTGCAGTGGCTGAAAGGGACAAACCCTCAATTAGTTCATAGAAAGAGGTCAATGAGGCTTCCATTCCTCTTAAGTTTGGGAAACGAAAGCATCTCTCCTGACGATAGCTGGCATCGCCGCACTCCACTGCCACAGAAAAGCTGCGAAAGAGCATGGGTTCTGTCATTTTTGGACAAAATCTTGATGACAGGGCAAACCCAGGTCTGGAAAATTGCACATGAACATATCTTTTCATGGCCTTTTGCATCTAACTTTCCCAGCTCGCCCCCAAACATACGGTGTGCGTGTCAGTGAGTCACCTTAAATGTACAGGGACGCACAGAATGTCCACTTTCACTGCATATTCTCGCGCAAAAGGGAAACAAGCCTCTGCATACAGATGCTGTGCACTGTGGGAGACGGTGACAGAGATGTCACGAGTTGTGTGACTGGTGAAATTGTTCTCATCTATTTCAGATAAAACCGAATAAGAGCTTCAGATCCATCCAAAATGTTTCATGAGTGTCGCCTGCGAATGGTCGTGGGCAAGTAGAAGTAGCTGTATGTCCCCGTAAGTAAGGTTTTATTTTACTTTGCTCCAGCAGAATTCATTTTGATTTGTTTTCGGTTTGTTTTTTCAGAAAATTTCAGCTGTAAAAGAAAGAAAATATTGCATCTAGTCAAAATGCCAGATCATTGAGGGAGAAAGTGCCCTTAACAAAGCACACTAGCCTTTTAAATCTCCCAGTGGAGCGTCTGGAGGCGGACGACTGCTTTCAGTGAGCAGGGAAATGTGTCAAACTGTGGCTCTGTTGCGCTAAAGAGGGCAAAGCATTGGGTTGAAAAAGAAAAAGTGAGCATGTTCAGTCAACATTCTCTGAATTAATAAACGCACCTGTAATCTACTGTTTGACGTGAACCTCTTTTGTCCTCACAGACCCAGTTAGTGAACAAACACTTACATGCCGTTTCCCCCCCCCCCCACGCAATCATTTATAGTACAGTAAAAATTGCAATATTTTCATATCAGACTGCTTGGGTACACACTGTCGCTGATTGACATAACACAATAGTGTTTCCCGGTTCACGAGAGGTTCTCGGTCTGTTGTTGTAGTGTCTGGTTGCTCTGCGCTGGGAAGATTCGGCCCAGCAAATCTTTGATTTATCCCGGTGCCTACAGGAACGAGGAGAACAGCTGGATAATGATAATCGCAAGAAAGAAAAGACTAAAACTTAATCAGCGCCACGCACAGCATGACACAGTTTATAACCGGAAATGACTTGGTGGTGCAGTGCAGGAGCACTAAACAGAAGAAGAACGTGCTTTTGCTGATAGATGATTTTGTGGCACTGCGGGCAAGAGGACGGGATCTTCGATGTACATTGTTGGCGGGTTGGGTTTTAATTGGGTGCCCAATCAAGTGCCCTTGCATTTCCTTTTCCAAATAAATGTCATCGTCATGCGAGCATCACCTTTGTTTCAAAGTGAGAAACAGGCAAAACATTTTCTAGAGTGAAATTGAAATACTGGTTAAACGCAACATAAATATGATACTTTATGAGAAAATTTGGGATTGATTGACTTTTTTTCTGTCATCGCATTGCAGATGCCTAATCTCCTCTCACGCAGCCTCATTTGGGGATCTTCATAGGCTCGAGATTTGCTGTGAACAATGACTTATTTTCACAGGATGGAATTGATCCAGGAAACATGCGACTATCTGAGGGGTATTCACTTCTCAGCACAGCAAATACTGCCACTCTGTGTCCCAAATCAGATGGTGCTGCCTGGAGATTGCAGCTCCGCTCTGCAGGACCCAGACTGCTGCTCCACAATCACTCCACGCTGCAAAAAAATGACCGCTGCAAGAAGACTTCACCTCAGGGTGTGTGCATCATTTTCCTGAAGAAAAGGGCATGGGTCTCTCAGTGTGGTTTCACGTCGAGGCTCTACGCTAAGGCGTCGAGCTCATGACACCGGTTTATTAATGCGCAACTTATTTGAACACGTTTCTAGAACAATCCTGCTGGTGAAGCTATAAATGGTGCATTTATGTGGAATGATGCCAATTTAATACACATAACCATACATAGTATTTTATAGGACATGTTATGTCTTCTAACATTAGATGAAACTATTGCATTGATACCTCAGATTAACACATTCCTGTCGCCAGGTAAGTGAGAATCAATGTGAGTTTCCGCACTGTATCAGATGTTGGCTCTACTGCATTGATCTTCTTCTTCGAAGATTCCTGAAAAGTTTTATCATACCTGAAATGAAAAACTGAGTCCCAAGAACCCTATGTGCTGCTATTGTTGAAACAGACAACAAGAATTCTCAGATACTTCTCTTTGCACCAAAATATTCCAAGATATGATTTTTTACATCACTTTAACTGGACTCTGTTCAGGGAATTGATGCAATTCTGTATCAACACCGTGGGAGTAAATATTTAGGGTTGAATGTCTGTCTCTGCGTAGATCTATAACACTATTACCTAATATAACTTCTTTTAGTCTGAACCTTTTTGTGTGTGGGCAGGTGTCTGTCTGGACAGAGGCACACACACACACACACACACACACATCTAAGGCGAAAACAGCCATCACTGTGAGGCTGTGCCTCGGAGCTGTGCCTCTATTTGGTGCCTGTGGTTTCCAAAAACAAAACTAAAAAGAAATCAGCAACATCCACAAAACCATAAAAATCACAGTTGGACTCATCTCATCGCCATCAGGACGCGTTAATAATTCCTTTACGGTGAGACTTCTTTGCCCTTACTGTGAATCACGTCTGTGGTTTAAACCACCAGATGCTGTGTTCAATGGATCTGGTGCTTTTCTGAGTTGGCTATTTGAGAAAGTGTTTGGATTGAGCTTGAAACTGCATTTGATCATATAGTGGATTTCTGGAAGCTCGTTCATTTCATTCCGGCGTCACTACTTGAATTGTCACTATCAAAAGACAACATGTCACCCTCACTCCCGCAGTCGGACGTGTGACTTGTTCAGATGTTTCGCAGGGCAGGCGGCTTGGCATGTTTGAAGTCCTTTCTCTGCCAAAGTCGCTCTTCAGCCTCTTTACGCGCAGCCTTTGAAACCACCTTCGATTACAGCTGCTGCTGCTCAGCCAGAGGTCTCAAAGTTGGAGGGAGAGAGAGAGAGAGGGAGAGAGAGAGAGAGAGAGAGAGAGAGAGAAGAAGACAGTGCATTTTGATCGCTCATAGCCTATCTTGTTTCCTCCAAAGCCCCGATGACCGGAGCTTGTATCATTTAATTAATCCTTGGCATGACGTGCTCAGAGGCAGGTAGAGAAAACAGGCGGTTGGCGAGGAAGGAGGACCATTACGCAGGTTGTCATGACATCACCATGGGCTGGCTATAAAGCGGTGAGGGCTAATACACAGAGTTAGAAGAGCACTTGAGGAGCCTTGGAGTAAAGGACGGACTGAAGCCTCTTATGTTGAACAGCTGACTGGCTGCTGCTACCGTCCCTCTCTCTGAACTTCAGCGCGGAGGAATCTCAATACCAGACCTGTCAGAATGAACTTGTCGTACTTGGTGGCGTGTGGACTTATGGTCACCCTGCTTTCAGTAAGGATGGGGGCAAAACCTTTATCTCAGGCGCAGCAGAAGGTAAGGAGAAGTTATATTCTTAATACTATGAGTTGGTGGGAGCTGAATGTGTTGCGTCAGAATGTTAGTTTTACGCGTCATGTTTCTTTCTTTTTCTTTTACTTTACTTTCCAAAGAGCATTTATCGATGATTTCTTAGCCTGACAGACACCATCACCGCCTTACTTTTGCTCTCCAGCTTCATTTGTCAGATTTCGCATTTCGGCGCGCAATAAAGTAATGTGACAAGCTGTCCAAAGAAAAACGAAATTCACATTTTTTTGCGTAAATCCATTTTTAAACAAGCTTTAAGCAACATAAGTAACCGACTTTACGAGATGGAACTAACCTGGACTGAATTGTTCTTCAAAAGCAAATAATCAAGGTAAAAGTTTTGTGCGTAATCTATGGAATAATACTGAGACTTCCGAAATGAGTATTTTGAAATGAGACTTTTAGGCATTAGTACAATTTTAGATGACTGCAAGTTGATGCCACACTCTTTAGACCAGAGGAGTGGGTTTACAGGCACCTGTCTTACAGACTGTGATTTTTTGA
This sequence comes from Scophthalmus maximus, assembly GCF_022379125.1. Lineage (NCBI taxonomy): Eukaryota > Metazoa > Chordata > Actinopteri > Pleuronectiformes > Scophthalmidae > Scophthalmus > Scophthalmus maximus. The sequence continues at coordinate 9,847,122 of NC_061527.1, forward strand.
GACTTCAGTGTCTGAAGTCTCAAAAAACTCTAAAAATGAAAAGTTCAAAATATTCATGGGAAAAAACAGCAGCATCTTGTCTAGGGTTCGTTTTTGGCCACGATACATCAGATACTCCAATAGCGCCGTGCGTAAAGAAAATGGTGAAAATGTATTACACTTTTTTCCTTTTGGTCAATGCACACAATGTTTGTAAGCGCTGAAATATGCACCAGGTCGAGGTTTTCTTTAGTTTAGTTTTTTTCAAAAGCAAACGTCATGCGAACTGCTCTGCTCAAACAAGCACCACACGTATATTTCAATGTGAACAAAAGCAAACATCTTTGCGCAGCGTATTTATCCAAGAGATACATCGTTTTGTATATTTTACAACTCTTTTTTTATCCAATCTTCTCTCTAGTCTCTTAGAAGTTTGCTGGGCGAGGAGCTGGCGGAGTTTCTGGAGTCAGAGGAGCGGGAGAGGCGACTAGATGCTGTGCGCTCTCGGATACGGTTACTGCGAGATGTGCGCATGGACACCCGTGCAAGGGGGATGTGGGCTCGCCTCCTTAACGACCAGCCCCCGCCGAGAAGACACAAATCGGGGAACAAGAAAGGGGGCTCCACGTCGCGGAGTGGCTGCTTCGGACACAAGATGGACAGGATAGGAACCATCAGCGGCATGGGCTGCTAGAGCCAGAGCAGCACTGTGATGGTGAGTTCACATCACTGTCCCACTTCAGCCTTTGATAGGTTCTCTGTAACCTGTCTAACTGATGTATGAAGTAAGGTTCCGTGAATTAAGACAATGTGAAATAGAAGAATGGATGGTGGGAAGGTGGGAAGGAGGAGAACATTTAAAAAAAAAAATCAAAGAGCAAAGATTCTGAAGGGCAAAGGAAAGAATGAATGGAGGAAACCAAGAAGGAACATAGGATGGAGAATGGATCCAACTTACATTTTCTGTTTTTGTCACTAAGAGTCACCCAACAGACTTATAGCCTGAAATGTCGAATGGAAAAAGAAAAAAAAAAACAAAGACGAAGAACAGAGAGTGAAAGTGGGAAAAGAAAAATGATTTCTGACGCTGTCTCAATGGTCCGTCATGCGTCTAGTGTATAGATGCAGAAAAAGGACCGAGAGATGTACGAGAGCGAGGAATGTAGGGTAAGAAACGAAACAAAAAAGAAGGAAACAAAAACTATCAGACAAAAGATGTTCAGGTGAGATCAAAGATTTTTCTTGATGTTGTCTCAGGACCCAAAGTTAAGGGCAGTTTAGAATAAACATCATGTCTTAGTACAGCAAGTGGAGAGTGATGACCATGGTGGTGTTCTGTCAGTCGGGGTCAAACCCCCTTTAAGACGGCTGGGAAGTCCACTCAGTCTGATGTAAACTGACGTATGGGAAACAATCCAGTGGGTACTGAGGAAGTCCACTCTTGTGTTAATACACATCATCATGAATGATCCCATGTGCTCCATCTAGGAAATTGCAGGAATATATCATGTTGAAGAAGAAAAAAAGAGGTGAGGGAGAGATGGAGGAAGTGGGGATGCAGACGGATCCGGCCCTTCACACATTTATACGCACACTTGGAAAAAAAATACAGCATCCTGTGGTGGCCGGGACCCTTCCGGGAAACTTATTCTCTTTACCCATGTGATTTTAACAAACACTACAAAGGGGCCGTGGGGGTGAATACAGTAATGAGGAAGCTACAGGTGACGCACAGTTAGTCCTGATGCTGGAGGCCGTTTTGTGTCTGAGGCCAACTGGGAAGTCCTGATGGGGGAGTGTGATATTGTGACTAACGTTTACAAGTGTGTGTGCGTGTGTGTGTGTGTGTGTGCGTGTGTGTGTGTGTTTTTCATAAGTTGACACCCATCTTTCCTCCCCAACGGGCCACAGTGTATCTCCAATGTGTTTGTCAGAGGGTGAAATGGTTCGGTTACGAAGCATTTTTGCGCACTGGAAAATAAATGTGGAGATTCCCAGAGGGATGAGTGACAGATGAGCAGACATTATATAAAAAAATGTGAAATGACAGAGTGAATTCATTTGTGTTTATTGTGTTTTTCTAATGTCACCTCTCCTTTCTCCCTCTGTTTCCTCTCCAGATCTCTGGACGACAGTTTTGGTTCAGTTTGTTCTCAACTGACGGGGAAAAAAACAGAAAAAACTCACCAAGAGACAGATTTTCGGTACGAAAGTCAATACGACCAGCATAAACAAAGACTGAGATGGCAATGCTACAAAACCCTCATATAAATATATATATAATAAATATTCAGTATATATACATATATACATGTATGTATACCATACAGAATCGTCAACAGATAAAAAACGCAGATGCATACGACAAGATGACGGACAAAGGTGTAAAAACGTCAAACTGCAAAGCTGTATATTGTTGCTGCTGCTGTACATTCATGTACTTCATCTTCCCCTGCATAAATGTATTTATGTTTTAAAAACTATTTATATGTTTATAAAAAAGAGATATTTATAAATATGAGTTTTATTTATGTAACATTTTGAAAATGGACGCAAGCTGCAGGTCAATTCTGTTTGTAACTTTTTCTTTTTGTCTCAAATAGTTGTAAATGTTTTCAAAAATGATAAAAAGAACATTCCATGTGCACTTACATGTATCCTCTCGGGGTTTTATGTTTCAGTGACACTGGTGAATTATACCAATTGAACGTTTTCTGCACGGTACCTGGCTCGAAAAGTTGAGCCTTTTTTTCAGCTTGACCATCTTAAAACTTAGAGCAGATTTTTGAAAATATTTTCTTAGAGAGTTTCTACACCAATAACAGTAACAGTAAAACTGGCAACCTATGGAGTGGCATCTAGTATATGGAATAGTGTCCAAACACCATGTCTGTGGAGATTCACATTTATCCAGGTCATAGTTATCTACAAGTGTGTTGAATCAGGAGCAACTGGAGAAGAAGCTTCTTGGATGAGAAGGGAAACGTCCTCACAAACCTGCAACCAGGTCCAGTTTCTCCTGATTCAACACCCTTGTGGATATGCACCAAAATCATATTAAATTATTCTGTGACGGCAAGTTGGATAGTTCAATAGTTTTCTCTGCATTTGACCTGGACCTCTGAGAGTAGGTGCTGTATGAAGGGCATCACACTCTGCAGTTCAACATGAGCTATACCAAAAACCAAGTGTTGAGCCACTTTGAGAATTAATAACTAACTCTGGTATTCACAAATGAATAACTCAAAGAAAAATTGAGATATAACATTGCACATCATAATTGATAGACTTAACATGAGAGCAACAACGTAAAAGTTTAATTTTCAAATCACCAGTCACGCAATAGCTAGGAAGTCAGTGGGCCAGAGTCTCAAACGTAGACACGTCCATGGTGTTATTTTGCTCCACAAGATGGAGCAGAATAGATGATGAGGGTTATTTCAGGTTTTGTGGCAGTGAATCTTAAAACATGGCTCCAAGTCAAGCCACCAGGCACACAGCATTAAGTTTCCTTTATTTGCATAGCAGTTGGTATAACATGAAACACCACCAGATATGACATTTGCAAAGGTTGAGTGATTCAGTTGATGATTATTTTCACAACTAATTAATTTTTCCTTTGTGTTGAAGGACACAAAAGAAAGAGCTTCATAATATTAACAGCGGTGAGATTCTATCCACAAGTTTTTATGAATAAAAATGCAATTCATCATGATATATTTCTTCCTTGTCACTGGCAAATTAGACAAGAAATGTTCTTAAACACACACACAAGCGCACAATGTGCTCTAGTAATGGAAGGGAACAAAAGGTAACACTTGGATTCGATCATTACAGACTTGTGACAATATAGAGGCTACATTTACTGTACACTGAAAAGGTGACACAAACACACCTCCTGCAATTGGTGAATTGAACACATGGTCACAAAAAGGTGAGAAAAGAAAGAAGGCAATGTGGGCAACCGTGATGACACCTTTCAAACATGGATAAAAGCTTCCTGCAAGTTGAAGCGAACCAACACGGAAAGCTGCTAAAACGTATCCCGTAGAACAAAATCAGCACCACTGTTCCATATTGTTGTTAAGCTGAAATGTGTTAATTAAAGGTTTGTATCAAAGGTCTTTAACGGCCAGCGTACAAAGATGAATAACCCGCCCCCCAACCCGGTCAAAGACCGTTCAAAAGCTGCACAACAACACCAGGAGAAAACTGAACAACTCAGCTTCAGCAAACACTGGCGGTGTTATGACCATGCAGCTGAAACTGGAGCATCTCTAACCATATATAAAGCATTTGGGGCTGAATTTATGTAAAATGGGTCTTATAAATATTTGATGTTGGTATTTTAGCAGGACTGATTTGCATGAAAGTTTTCAATGGAGGATTGAAGGATTTTTTCATCACTGAGAGACATGACACTCTCTGAGTGCTCTGTTTGAACCCTAATAGAAGGTTAGATGAGATAGTTCAATTTCCTCTACAACTCAGAGAACTACATCTCATTTTTTGCATAAAAAATGTCCCTGTATCTCAAAGTCTAGGAGACAGAATGAAACTGCTTTGGACAATGGATCCTTATTGTTTACTTTGGGGTGTTAGTGTGTGTCATTCTGGATCAAATGCTTGATCCACCTCTTAATCCGCATCTGCACCAAGATTAAAGGGTTTCATCACATGCCCAGGCCCCATCCCTCCACCAAGTTGGGATGGAATCAGATGGTGTTTGTGTAACACTGTTAATGAATAAACCAACAAACCAACAAAAAAAACACAGGTGAAAATATAACCTACTTGCCGGAAAAAAATGATTTGCATTGAAACGGACAAAATATCAAGATAAAAACAAGAAAAATGTTGACTTTATGAGAGAACACATGTGAGTAAAAAATCTTCTTGCCTGTATACGCATGAGAAGCATATGGACAGCAGGTTGGACAGACCTTTATTCACAGCAGACAATTTGACTTGCCATTAAACACAGATGTAACTAATCACATTGATGAGCCATTTAATGTCCCAGCACGCAACATCAATAAAAAAAGATGCATAATACCACGTTCGGATGGCACAAAATACTTATGTGCTACACTTATAATTCATCATCAGCATCCTGCATTAGGAATTGTTGACAGGCTTAACTCACTTTGAGACTCCAGTAATGAAAGAGATGCCATGGTGGTTGAGACGGAATATATTTCTCTACCCAGCGCTTTGTGAAATAAGTGAGCGATGTAAAACGCAATGCTGCCTCTGTGTGGTGTTGAGGGTTAATTACTCAATGTGCTGTTCATATCCCCTGGGAGTCAGCTGGCTCCCATATTTTACACCTCATCAGACAACTGACAATCATGGTCACCTTTCCAAACCATTTCCTATTTTTATTTGGCGCATAAATGTGACACAGAATTCATTATGATGTTGCTTTTAAAGGAAGACTGTGCAATATAGGATCAAAACCTCCAGTATATGTACTAAAATGGATGTTGTGCTGAGAGGTTCAACTGCTGTTTCCAGTTGGAAATTTAAGCCAACATCCTCTAGATGACAAGTACTCATGAAAAGGTTTTCCTTGTTTTATCGTTGTTTAGTTTATTTCCATTTACGGCGGAAAAACATATCATGTAAAAGTAATAAGAATATAAAATAAAATCGTTTTATTTTATTTTACTTAAGCTTAAGTACAGCTGCAGTCTACTATTAGAAAAATGGACATCAAATCATATGAGCACAGGCTCATCACAGTGTTACATTCTTATATTATTGCAGCACCATTACTGGTGTATTAATGTAAAAGCATATATTTTATTGTTGAGCCAAGTTGAGGAGGATCTATCTTACTTACATTTTTGGTTATAATTTTTTTTTGCTAAGCATTAACAGTGTGTCATATTACCTGCAAAGTAACTTTATGGCAACTATATTACAACAATAATAAGTTCAGTGTTTTCCTCTAGAAGTAGAAATATATATATATAACAGCACAGAGCCTGGCAAACAAAGTAATTTATCGAATGTACCTATAACACTGCTATTGCGTAATACACAGATGGTTGTGCAGTGCTCCGCGTGGTAGGGAAACACATGGGTGCGAGGGCTGATGGTAACTGGCCCAGACCACGTGGTTCATATAAACAGCTGCATGGAACACGTAGACGTGACGTGCTGTGTGATCGTACCCCAAATAAAATGATAGAATTAACTCATTTTTAAATTCTAATTATTCAAGGTTAAATTACATGACTACTCTGGGGGAATAAATTCAGGCTTTGTCTTTATTTTGAAATGAAGTTTGATTTTTGTTTTTCTCGGCAGAAACCACAGTTACATATGAGGTTTTTTTTTTTACATTGATGAATTACTTCATTTTTCAAATTTATGTATATACATATCTGTCTTTATTTTTTTTATATTTTATTTGTAATCTTAGATGAACACAACTCGTTTGTTTGTGTGCAGTAATAAAAACCCCATGTCGCATGTCTGAGTAGGCGAGGCGCGGGCACGCTTGCAAAAATCGTTCCGGCCTGTGATTGGACACCGCGGTCATGTGGGCGGGTCGGCGTGAGCGCGCAGGGTAGGAGAGTAAGCAGCGCGCCTCCGCCTGGTCTGTCTTTCCTGCCCCATGTACCAGTGAGTCGGTCGAACCACGTGCATGCGTCAGCCGCTCCGTTACTTGTCTACAGACGTCCAGTTCCTCGTGTTTTCGCGGAAACACACGACAACACCATGGTGAAGTTAGCAAAGGTAAGAGGGAGATGTCGTCTTTTGTCTCTTTTTACAATCGTAGCAGCGTGTGTCCGCGATAGAAATGTGGCCCCCCGTGTTTCCGCGCGAGGCCTCGATGGAGAAGTTACTGCGTGTTGCAGGAAAACGAAACAAACGTCGGTAGGGGGAAAGATGTGCCCCCTCGTGTCTTTGCAGCGTGTATTTTCTGTTTTTAATGAACTCACTCCTCGGCCGGCAGAATTTTCTTTTGTGAACGCCGAACGGGGGGGATTGCACCGTCCTGCTCGATCGCTCGCTCTCGGCCGTGAGCAGCCATGTTTGGTGCCGTGCAGACGGCGGTTCTCCGGCCTGCTAACCCTCGACACACGACGGCATTCAAATGCGCGCTCTCGACTTAATCACCGCGGGCTTTCAGATGCGGAGAATAGAGAATGAATCTAGCGGATGGATATCATCCAGTAAGGCAGCGCGATCACCGCGGGGCCTTTGAGGTTCAGAGAATTAGCTCAACACGTTGTTGATACGATGTTAGCATTAGCATTTTTTTTCTTCCGGTCAACGCTCCCAACGCGGAGCTACACGCTCATCTCCGTCGACGTGTCGTCATGCAGATTGTTTCACGGCGTCTCCCCTTTTTTTTTTTTTAAATCGTCGACACTAATGTGGGAAGTGGAGCCTTTTTTTTTTTTTGGTGGGTCGCCGTCGTGCGCGTCGAGGCTCGTCCGCTAATCGCAGAATTGGCCCAGCGTGTTAGCATCTCCACCTCCTGAGCCTCCACGTGGGTTGTGCGCCTGCTCCGAGTGACACACGAGGCGAAGAAGCAAACCCCCGCCGCCCTCCATGTGTACAGCCCCTGCTCAACGCGGTCCATTCACAGCACGTACAATCAATAAAGAACAAATATATATATTATTAACATCTCAATTTTTTTTTTAATCATCGAAGTGGGTGGTCGCGGTGTTATCTTTGAAGTGCCACATGGTGTACTCTCCACCCCCATGTGTGCAAACACGCGGAAGCCGCTCACCTGGAGTGCATCACCCCTGGATCTTTACTGGATAGCAAAACCCGTGGAAGCATAATTCTTTGATTTTCTGTTCATTTTTTGTACATTTTGCCAATTTTTTTTTTTGCAGGCAGCGAGCAAGCAATCAGCTCAGAAGAAAAAGGCCCCTCCGCCCCCCAAGGAAGTGGAGGAGGAATCCAGCGAAGAGGAGAGCAGTGAGGAGGAAGAGGTACATCGTAGTAGAGTCTGGCAGTTTTAAATTGTGGGGGTTTCTGCTAATGTAACTTATAATCAACGGTGCATGTGTTTTTTCCCTTTTTTTTCTTCAATTAGGCTCCTCCAGCTAAAGCGGTGAAGAAAGCTACGCCCGCCAAAGCAGTTAAAAATGGTACTGCTGCCAAAAAGGCAGAAAGTGAAGATGACGATTCTGGTGAGAAATGAAATTCAATTCCCTTCGTCTATTGCATAGGGGGGATCTGTCTGAGTTGAACATCTGTATAGTTTTGTCAAATTGAGTGTCTGCCCAGCTGCATGCCGTCAGTGGCAAATTATTTTATATCGTGTAATTCATGTGTTGGTTAGACATTGATGCACATGATATACAGTTTTTTTACATTCCATATTTGAATGTAAATGCAATATTAAGTCCTGTGAGTTAAATATGCACTCTCTAGATATAATCCACCAATGCAGCTAGCATGCTAATTTTTTACATATACTTATATGCTATTTTGATATATTCTGTGACAGGTGATAAATCCCATACATTAAGTGTGGATTTATTTCATGCCATCATCTTGACTATAAAATCAGGCGACTAAGTCTTGTCCATTGTCATTCATCCCACAGAGGAGTCCGAAGAGGAGGCCCCTCCACCAAAGAAGACCCCTGCAAAATCAACACCAGCTAAACCCGCACCAGCCCCCGCCAAGGCTGAGGAGTCAGATGACGACGACGATGAGGATGGTAAGTGCTGCAGGATAGTTTTGACCAGTGAATTATCTTTTTACAAAACTGGTTCTGTATACAGCATTTCTTGATATTAGTCCACGTAACCTCCATTTCTTGGCATGCATGTGGTTGTTAAGTACTCGTGTGTGTATGTTTGGAGGAATAATGAATGCAGTGCTATGTCTTCGGTACCGGTGTGTGTTATCGTCTGCCGGTTCTATCCTCAATCGCTGTGACATTCTTGCCTCTGGTGGCTTTTGGTTGAGTCCAGGGGGTTTTACGTCTGAAAATATTTCTCTCATATGATATCTTGCACTTTATGCTTTAAGTCAACAATTTCAACGTGTGTTGTCTAGACGAAGAGTCAGAAGAAGAGGCCCCACCACCCAAAAAAGCAGCCAAGCCTGCCAAAGGTGCTGCAAAGCCCCCAGTGAAGGCCAAACCGGCAAAGGAGCCCTCTGACGATGAAGATGACGAAGACGATGATTCAGAAGAAGAGGCCCCACCTCCCAAGAAGGCTACTCCAGCTAAACCGGCTGCCAAGGCCGCAAAGGCCAAGCCTGCTAAAGATGACGACGATGATGAAGACGACGACGGGGAAGATGGTCAGCGCCAAGGCTTTAATTTCTTGTATTTTTAATAATGAAATGAAAATAGGTCGAGCATCTATATAAGTGATGCTAAGTTGGTGTGAAACTGCTGGCCTGGAAACCAGTCAACCCTATATGATGATCAACAAGGGACTTAATACTGATAATGTGTGATGTCACCTCGTTATTTGTCTGATTCCGTCTGTCATGGGTTTGAATTTGTTAAAACGAGCGATCTGAAAGATATTTTAACATCGTGTCTGCTGCTTCTCAGACTCTGAAGAGGACATGGACACCACTCCTGCTCAACCCGCCTCCAAGGCAAAGAAGGCAGGCATGGTCAAGGCCAAGGAGGAGTCAGAAGAGGAGGAGGAGGATGATGATGAAGATGATGAGGAGGAGGAGGAAGATGACGATGATGGTAAGTTTCGATAATGGAAAAATAATTCTGGGTCACCTCCCATTAAATTCTAAATTAAGCTAACCATTGAATTCATTTCCTAGACATGACATATTTCTTTTTTCCACTAATTTTTCATGTTTCCTTCTAATTTGTTATCTGTCTTCAGCATGTGTGCATATGTTAGACGTTGCGTTCTAAAGTCATATTAATGATGCCTGACACATGGACCACAATCATGAAGGTCTCCCACAGTTTTAACTCCGTCAATATTTCAATTATGCAACCCTCGTGTCTTGACAGAAACCCCAGTGACCCCTGGAAAGCGGAAGGCAGACTCCAAAAAGGACACACCGCCTGCCAAAAAGGCAAAGGCAGAAGGCGAAGGTAAGAATAAACACATGGACCTATCAATCAAATGTTGACATAATGATGATCAACAAGGGACTTAATACTGATGTGTGATGTCACCTTATCATTCTGAATCTCGCACAATTGATTAAATTGATGTAATTTTAGACACGGATAAAACTCAACGGAACTTCAATCTTCCATTCGCCAGGTTTCTGTCTGTTTGTTGGAAACTTGAACTCCAACAAAGACTTTGATGAGATCAAATCATCCCTGCGGAAGTTCTTCTCCAAGAACAGCCTTGAGGTTGCCGATGTCCGGTTGGGAGGATCCAAGTAAGTAATCGATAAATAGCACCTATATTTAAGCTTTACTGTGAACATACATCTATGGGCGGAAATCCAGTCATCTAGTTTAGATGTTCAAATCTTTTTAAATATTTTATTTTAAAAAAGTTTTACTTTTCAAGCAAAAATGCTTAATTGTTCATGACTTGCCTCAACAGGAAATTTGGCTATGTCGAGTTTGAATCTGAGGAGGACATGCAGAAGGCAATGGAGCTCAATGGCAAAAAGCTCATGGGCCAGGAGCTGAAGTTGGACAGGGCCCGGAGCAAAGACACCTCACAGGAGGGAAAGAAAGGTAAATGACCCATCAGTGTTTTTGCACATATGGTTAGCTAAGGTAATTCCTCCCAATACCAATGTCCACACCCTCCATTTCTTGGCATACATGTGGTTATTAAGTACTCATGTGTGTAATGTTCGGAGGAATAGTGAATGCAGTGCTATGTCTTCGGTACCGGTGTGTGTTATCGTCTGCCGGTTCTATCCTCAATCGCTGTGACATTTTTGCCTGTTGTGGCCTTTGGTGGGGTCTAAAGAGGTTTTACTTCTGAAATGTTTTCTATACGATGATGTCTTGCACTTTAAGTTTACAATTTCAATGTGTATATCTAGATGAGTCAGAATGCTGACATCGACATTTGTGTTCCACAGAGAGGGATGCACGGACTCTGTTTATAAAAAACCTTCCTTTCTCTGCGACGCCCGATGACCTGAAGGAAATCTTTGAAGATGCCGTTGATGTCAGGTTACCCCAAGGCCAGAACGGTTCAAACAGGGGGTAAGAAGAAGCCAGCATATAACTTCTAATTAACCTTTTTGGTCCAGATCACACCACTAGGAAGGTTTACAATGAAATACAAGAAAACTCCACCAGTTAGTTTAGTTTAAAAAGATAAGTCGCAGGTAGTTCGTCCCAATACCAATGTCCACATAACCTCCATTTCTTGGCATACATGTGGTTGTTAAGTACTCATGTGTGGAATGTACGGAGGAACAGTGAATGCAGTGCTATGTCTTCGGTACCGGTGTGTGTTATCGTCTGCCGGTTCTATCCTCAATCGCTGTGACATTTTTGCCTGTTGTGGCCTTTGATGGGATCTAAAGAGGTCTTACTTTTGAAAAATGTTCTCTAAGATGAAGTCTTGCACTTCAAGTTTACTATGTCAATGTGTGGTGTCTAGATGAGTGATCTTCTCTTCTCCATTGACAGCATTGCCTACGTTGAGTTTAAATCTGAGGCCGAAGCAGAGAAAATGCTGGAGGAGGCCCAGGGAGCTGACGTCCAGGGAAGGTCCATCATGGTTGACTATGTCGGAGAAAAGAGTCAGAAGGGGGCAAAGGTGGCAGGTAAAGCCTCTAGACATTTTGCACAGCTATGCAAGGTTCATTGGTTTAAAATGGGATGAGAGAGGGAGCTTGTTCTTCATCTTTGTCTCACCGGTTGCGTCTTGCGTCCTCAGTGACAGGAGGAGGAGGAGGAGCCAGTAAAACGCTGGTAGTGAACAATCTTTCCTTCAGTGCCACAGAGGAAGTCTTACAATCCACATTTGAGAAGGCTGTGTCCATAAGGATTCCACAGAGAGATGGCAGACCCAAAGGGTAAGGATCTGGTCAAATGTACACGAATCATCCTATGGGGTTTAGAAATGTATTGGATTTCCATCCTTGTGTCTGGCATTCAGTCTAAACCTTCTCATGAGCTCCTCTTAATCTAACTCATGATTCTGCATGGATTCGCACGAGAAGCAGAGCCACTGCACAGTTAGAACAGACTAGCCACAGTCCCAAGTGGCTGTTGCGTATGTTTGCTGTGCTACAACTAGAAATGTATAATTGATGAAATATTTGACAATAAAATTCAGTTAGGCACATTGCACTGGTTTTTGATGGATAAAAGATGTTCACTCTTAGCTAATACATACTTCCATTATTTTAGTTTTGCATTTGTAGAGTTTGAGAGCGCAGATGATGCCAAGGACGCCCTGGAAAACCTCAACAACTCAGAAATTGAAGGCCGGACCATCAGACTGGAGTACAGCCAGAACAGTGGTGGCAGAGACGGGGGAAGAGGAAACTCTGGTAGGTCTTCAAACTGGACCTTCATGTTGGGATATTATCCCAAACTGACTTGGCCAGATGTGATTAGTGCTTGACATCCTGAAACTCTCTGATGATTCAAAGATTGTCAAGTCCTGACCTGGTCTGTACATTCAACAGAATCTATTTGAAGCATTTGTATTTGTCAAATTTTTTTTGCGTTGGATAGAATCATATTGAGCCAAAAAAGCTGTAGATTAAATTATTGCTTTTTGTGTCCAGGTCCAACAAAAACCCTCTTCGTCAAAGGTCTCTCTGAGGACACGACAGATCAGACCCTTAAAGATGCATTTGAGGGCGCTCACGCTGCCAGGATAGTCACAGACAGAGACACTGGATCATCTAAAGGGTAAGTCTGAAGAGGCGTAAACATTCCCTCCGAATCCTCGAGCTTCTCGTGAGCGCCACTCTGTACACGAGTCACGGGGAATGGATTCGCGTGAGAAGTAGAGCCAACTCGCAGCTAAAACAGGCAGCTACCCAAGTGGAAGTTGTCCATGTCTGATGTAGATAGTAACACGCCATCTGTCTTTCCCCCGCAGCTTTGGCTTTGTAGATTTCGACAACGAGGACGACTGCAAGGCCGCCAAGGAGGCCATGGACAATGGAGAGATTGATGGCACCAAGGTGACTTTGGACTATGCCAAGCCCAAGGGTGAAGGTGGCTTCCGCGGAGGCAGAGGTGGCGGTGGATTCGGCGGCGGAGGATTTGGAGGTCGCGGTGGCGGCAGAGGTCGTGGCGGATTCGGCGGTGGATTCGGAGGCCGCGGTGGGGGCAGAGGTCGTGGTGGATTCGGTGGCCGCGGCGGTGGTGGAAGAGGAGGACGCGGCGGCTTTGGAGGTAAAGGAAATTGTTGGATTTGAGGGAGGAAAGAGCACAGATTTGATTTGACTGCAAAGCAGTGTTGCCCAAATTCCAGGTTGGATCTGTAGGCAATATGTTAACTCCAATGTTGTATTAGAAAATAAATGATCAGAGTAACCATCAATACCTCAGGGGCTGATGGGAACTAATGTCACAGTATTTTCATGGCATCAGACTTAGATATAACTTACATGCACTGTTTCTATCTGTTTAACGGAGTGGTCTTTGTTTATGTTTTAGGTGGAAGAGGTGGTGGTGGATTCGGAGCCAAACCCCAGGGGAAGAAAATCAAGTTTGATGACTAAGTCATTAGTCTATTTTACTTTTTGAATGGACTCTGGTTTCATCTATTTTCAGAGCTTTTGGACATTCCAGAAAGCGTCATTGATAAATATTTAACTGTTTAATGGGCATTTTAGCCCTTTATTTAGATCCTTCAACCTTCCCCACCCTTGTGTGCCAGAATGGTACTTCTGACCTTTTCAACTCGAGTACTGCTTGCGAGTACTGAATGTCCCAATTGCAAACTGCAGCTCTCGCCCTTACTAGCTTACTTTACCGAAGGAGTAAAATGGAATGGGTCTGGCAAATGAGTTTGCTGTGAAAATGTGCGTCTTTGTCAGATACATTGTGTAAATTTAAACAGTTTGTATGATTTAATTTTACCTTTTGTAAAAAAAAAAACAACAACCATACACCTGTATCAATATGTTTTGTTTTTATTTCTTATTCATTTTAGTTTGCTTTAGACGCTACGTTTTACTGTAATGTGCAAAGCATATTTTGATAGTTTTGAGACATGGGTGTTTAAAGAAAATGGCAAAGATGTTCATGTTTGTTTGGTGGGGCACAACCAGTGTCTGAGTCAGCGGAAAAATTACCGTATCTATGTAACATAAAATATTTGTAGTGCGTTGACTAATTTTTCCCATCTGAGAATCTGAAGATTTTCATGTTATTGAATAAAACCTTGTAGGTGGTGATTTTTAAATGTCATTGCACTCATCAATCAGCCATTGTGTATCTGCCATGGAATACATCATCCTTGAAATCAATTTGTGCCTATGGTCTGTTGAGTCGGCACAAACACATCTGGAGGTTTAATTAATGATGCCATATAAATTGTTATGGTAGTTTATAATGGTGTCCAACTTGACGAGAAGACTGGAATGGGATATAAACCTAAGCAAATAAATTGGTCCACAAGTAACGGGGAGCGAAATGAAGCCATAGCTAACCTCTGTGATTCGTTAATTTGTTGCATCACTGTCACAGGATTAACAGATGGATGGTGAACTTTCTCCACTAGGTGGCAGTGTCTATCTGGTAGGCTTTTTGTGTGCTACCCCTTGGACCTGGGCCAATTTTTGTCATATTACTTTGACAAAGTTGCACCTTTTTTCGCTCTAAAGGCTGAAGCTACTCACGTGGTTTATGGGCAGTTGGTGGAACTCTGCCAGTTCCAGTGTCATAGCCATGGAGTGCGAGTGTGTGCAGACGATGGCGTCCTAAAATGTAAATTTGTGCCACGATGAAATCAGCAAGCGTATACAAGGTCTTAATTCTAATGAAAATCATGTAGTTGAGCGTGACATGGACCTTGTGGCGAAACCAAAAGTAAATATCAAACCTTTAGAAACTTTTTTTGCTGCTTGATACAGAAAGTACTCCCAGTGCTTCAGCTATTGTCTCCAAAAGTAGTCGACTGCCAAATTTAACCTCGTGAAACAATAACAGGCTGTGCAACTGGCCCACCCACTAGTCAATAAAAAAAAAAATGTTTTCAGAATTGTTGTGCTTGAACATTGAAGAAACTTGACCTGTGTCCAGTAGCTGTAGCTGTACTTGAACACACTGATTTCTAACTGGGCCTGAGCTGCTGAGCAGGTGTCCCATGTCGGTGACACCACCACACACACGGACAGCAGAGCGCTGTTATCCCGTGGCTCTGCTTTCTCAACAGGGACCTTTGTCCCTGAAGGTGCCTGGGTGGGAGGCACTGACGATGGCACCCACTGAATACCTCTATTTAGAGATGTGCTGCAGTGACCGAGGTCATGCTTGATTTTCTCTTAGGCGTTCTGTCAGCCTTCTAGAATGGCCCGCGTGCTTCTCCTTTCGTCTGTGTTCTGCTTCATGTTTTTATCTTTCGATATGACCTTTTTTCAAACGGTCATATCCATATGGGGAAGCAGAAGACAGAGCTTATAGCTGAACGAAATCCAGATGCAACCGGTGACCAGCAGATGTCTTTTAATCCGGAACAATCAAATAAGGAAGCTTGATGAAAAATCTATATGTTCTTCAGTACAATAATAAAAAGCCATGCTAGACGCTAAGATGAGGGTGCTTAACCTTTTCCCCTCGTATTTTATTTTTCAGTCGAACATTGTGAAGAGGAGAAGACAAAGGCCTCTGATTTGTGAAGTGGTTTGGTCTTAAAAGGGCCACTCTATAAACAGGAGCATAATGCTCAGGAAACTCTCCACAATGGATCTTTGTTGAGTACGTGGTGTCCTATGGCACGGACGTGCTATGAAGTCACATTGCCTCAGTCCGTTCTCCAGTGAAATGCCGGGGGGGAGCTGGGGGACTGCGCTGTCTTTATCTAATGAGTATGTACACAAATAATTTCCCTTACCTTTCCTGGAGGTTAGTTATATAAAACACGTGCTTTGATGGCTCATTTCTGTAAGAACAACTTATGCATAATTCTTCATTGCTGCGGCATGACTCTGGCCACTTGCAGTCTCAAATCAGATGAGTTGAACTGATATCAAAAGATTGACCTTTAATAAGCCTTATTGTTTGGCATTATTATCCAATAGCAAAAGAGAATTAGAATTTCGCTTGAGCCCTTTTATTTGCATCACGAGGTAAACTATGTGGACTAATATATTGATTATCATATTTGTATATGCATTATGTCGACGGCAGTGATAAGATCATTGTTTCCATTGTTTTTGATTCATTTGTAATGAACAATCTCCGCTTCTCTTCGTCCTCCATTCAAATTGTCTTTGCTGATGGTTATGGCGATTATTTAGGTCCTTTGTCTAGGTGTTTGTGCCCGTGCACTTTTCTGTTGTTTTTTTTCTGTCCTTTTGACGTTTTTTGTTAATCTGTGGAGGACACAGGTTGATTTTTTTCAAACTTGGGTAATCATCCATTGAACTACTCTGTGTTTATTTGATATCACATCCGTGTGATATGGAACACTAACCTTTACCTTTGAAGAAAGTCAAGGGCTGGTGTGAAACCTTGCAGTCCCTTCCAGCTGATCCACTGACCAGGCCGACATCAAAAGCTTCCTCCAATTAGTGTCAACAAATACACAGCTCCTGGTCTGCGGGCAGGCTTGGAAGCTCGGTGTGTACTCGCATACAAATATCATCACCGAAGTGGGACATTTAGACTAAATAATGGTAAAGTGTGACCGGTGGTCGATAGGTCAGTTCTCTCTCTCTCTTTTTGTGTTTCATTTACTGGAAAAATGCAGCACCAAGTGTTCAAAGATCGCGTTACGCAAAGGTAGCACATGAATTGCGATTCCTTATCTTCATCGTTTATGGCACATTACCGGCATCTACCCTTTTTTTCACCACATACACATTTGAGCAATGGCCATTAAACCTATGACTTCATACCATAAAGTACATTTCCAAGGAACTGACGCACACACACACACTGAAATGTATTGGCTGACGTTATGGCCCCGCAATACGAGTTACACCAATACCGTGCTCACAATGACAATGTGTGTTCAAATGCAAATTACCTCAGGGGCTGATGGGTCATTCATTTTGGCATTACTAAAATTTCATCTTGTACCCATGATTTTATCTTGTCAATTTAAAAAAAAAATTGAGACTTTACGGACAAAGCTTCATGCCACTACAAGTCTGTAGTTCCTCTGAGAAGTGCCGAATAAGAGTCTGAACCACGATGATTTCACGTGGGGAACGGGCATTTGTTGAAGAACTTACAATTTAAGTCTCCTTTTTTTTGGACTTACCCGACAACAGATTTCGGATAAGGCCTGTCTGCTGTGGTTGGACGCCCTCACCGCTTCCTCTGCCACGCACTTCGCAACAGCTCAGTGGCAATGCACTCACTGTTGACTAACATTTGAAGTACACAACAGGGTCTGGGCGTCCAAAATACAACACTATTTCTCACGGGGAAAATCCTCGCGTGGCTTGTTGCTTTGAATGTAGAACTATCGGAGAAGACTATACTACCAATAACTTACTTGTCACCCAAATTCACACCTCCGTGTCGCACCTCCACCCCTTGAAAGCCACAAAACAGGAAATTGGCCTTTTTTTTCTTACACAGCAGTCATTTGGAAGTGAAATAGTAGGTAAACAAAGGGTTTACAACACCAACGATGGTTCTGCTCTGTTTAGGAGGAGCTTTAATTGTTAACTGTGCTCCAACACAGGGGGTGGGCTCGGGTTGTCCTTCCTATCGTCTTTTCCCAGTCCTTGAGCTCAATGGAAAACGTCCGATCAAGGAAAGGTGTAAACGATGGTTTTATTGGACTGAGGAAAAAGCCGACAGCGGTGCTCAGAGAAAGCGACTCCACTCTCGCTATACCACGTCATTATGCGACGGCGGGTGTGATCGACGTGCGTCTGCCGCGGTGGAACTACAAATTTCCGAAGATGGACGACAAAAAAACGCAGCGTCTGTCAGCATGTTTCAGAGTGTTTTACCACCGTGTCCGTGTGACATCAGGTGTAAATGATTCATGTGTAACAGTAACTTACATGAAGACGTGAGTCTCTTCGGGGTCGTATTCATATTCTTCTACTTTGGATTTAATCGTTTGTATTTGTGCATGGCGCTTCACGTTAAATAAATTGTGGGCGCGTCTTATTTCTCCGTTTCTCTCGCCTAGGAAAGTCCAGTGTGCCCTATGAAAAAGGAGATAGGAAAGGAAGCATTGAAGCACCTTTCCTATGCATTTAGAGAATCCGAACAGCTCTTATCATGGTTGCCGATGAAATACTTCCGGGTGACTTCAAGATTTAAGAAACCTTCCTTAGCACATTTGACGGTTCGAGGCTGCATTTGAAGACTGATGGCGTCACAGCACTGCGACTTGGCTGTCTCATTTCAAGGGCTTTGCGCAAATCTCTGACGAAGTTGGCAATGCGGGCGGCCGAGCTGCAGTGAGTGCAAAAGAAACTGTGCAACGGTAAAGGCAGCACAAGCTGGGGAAACAAATAGGAAATCCTCTGAAGACCAGGTGGGAACTTCTCGGTCTAGACCACACATTCGTGGGCCGAGTCCTGTGAAGGTCGTGACCCCTGAAGTGGGTCGCACGTGTGTTCACCTACTATTTGATGTCCAAATGGCCACCGTGAAGAACCCTGTTAGAACCGTGTTCACTTGTTCTTTTTTTTGTTGCATGTGGCACGACATGTTTGTCGCATGTGCTGTGTATGTTCGACGTCAGGTCACGTTGCACGAACCACATTGGTCGGTGTGCAGAACTAAGGATGATTCAGCTCATGTTCATGATGGCTGTGATTTCATATCACTGTACATTGTGTTTAACAAAGACGACTGTTGAAAGAGATAAACCTCCTTAAGCCATGCCTCTGTATCTGGCGAGTGCACCCCTCATGAAACACAATACCGACAAGAATCCCGTTTCTGTGCGGCTTTCTTGTCTTTGTCCGGAAAGAGATTGTGAAGAACAACGGATGGGGTTTTTGTTTTGCGATGCCCTCTTTGTCTTTTTGGGCCGACTTCAAGCTCCAAACAATATCTTCACTGTTACCTGGTAGTATCAGTCTCAACAGTCCTGCCCAGTGAAAAGTTGCCCATTTTTTGACAGGTACACTTAACATAAACAGTGTGAAATGTCAAACCAATAAATTAAATTAAATTTAAAAAAATAAAAAATAATATATATATATATATATTTCCCATACCAAAAAAAAAAAAAAGAGGAAGTTGTATCTTGTTTCTTTTTGAGATTGTTTCCAGGTTTGGCTTACCATAAATGTTCTGTAAGCTATAATGCTGAAGTATTTTTTATTCAAACATACAATATATTGATATTGCACCACCGATGTATAGAAAACAGACCATCCTCTAAGGTTAAGTTGTTGTACAAGTTATGCAGTCTATTGTTATGAGAGCACCATATTACATGGTGCTTGTACATGTATGTTTTCCTTGCTGTTAGCTGATACCCATATGTTAACAATAGGCACTATTGTTGGGTAACCTGGTATGGATTTTCACATAGAGATGGTCGATGCTGATAAGGCCAAACACAAAAACAGCCAATCCAAGGTAGATTTTCAAAGACAACTCTTTTGTGAACGTGTCTATTTACAAATGAAATTCTATGTACATTTAGATTTTTTTTTTTTACATATATTTACATCACCAAGGCATAATCACCACCCACTACACCCACAACAATTAATATGCTTAAATTAAACAGAGGAACTCCAGCGTGTGCCCCCTTATTTACTGAGGGCGATTAAATTAACATGTCATATGCGCGTACCAGCAATAGTTTTAGTTCACAGTGTCATTGCAAAAAACCCTAACCAATACATGTCAAGTATATCAGCACATTCAAATCAACGGAAAGCGTACGTGTAACAAGTTTACACAATTTTAAAAAACTCCTACGGGAGTGGTAGAAGTCCAAATCAAGTCAGTCACATTCAAAACAAATGAGTGCAAGGACCTCTGTGATACAAAAAGTGATTAAAACACATATTTTACAATGTGTACTGTAAATGCAGATAATGTTACCCTGGTTTATTTAATTTGACTAAATCACAGAGGTAGGGAGAGTTGTCTGAATCCGCGTGCCAACAGAGAGAGTTCTTCAAGATGCCAATATAAATACACAATTCTATGTCAGTCTTGGGGACAAAAACTCTCTATAATTTACTTTACTTTGGAGGAAGAACATCCCAATATTACATTACGGCACAGACACAGGAACTTCAAATATTGTCCTGGACCCTCTCCACGTACAGTAATGGAGGATTTACTGGCAGGTTTTGCCTTCGACTCTCGTGCACTGCACTGTACTTCGGTTTGTGATCCACCGAGGTGTAGCTCAGCGGTGTCAGTGCTGCCTTCACCCGGTGTTCCCGTTCAGCTATAGGTTCTTCACTTTCTGTGCACAGACCAGGTCACTGTTAATCAGATTCCACATGCGCATGAGGTCTCGTGGGAGCAGCTTGTGCACCACAATCATGCTCTTAAAGAAGCAAGGTTCGTGGTTCATTTTGCTGTTCTTATTTCTCACCAAGCCAAACGTCTTGAAGGCATTGTGTTGGACGGGAGTGACCCGAAGCACCTCCAGACACATGCCCAAGAAGACATCATCAATCGGGAAGTGCTCCAGGGTGTCCGCGGCCCATTTAAGCCTCCTCGCCAAGTCTCCGTCCATCAGAAAACCCCCTCCCCCTGCATACGGAGGGTACAGTGTCTTATTATACAGACTTTCGGGTACGTAGTACTTGCTATCTTTTCTACGAATGGGCCTGGCCTTGAAAATCACGTCCCCGACAAACAGGTTCCTGTCGTGGCTGGTGCTGTCGAGGAACTCGACGATGTTCTCCATGCTGACAAACACATCATCATCCCCTTTAAAGATGTAGCGCACACGGGGACAGTAAGTGTGGAACCACTTGAGGAAGTGAGTCTCTTTCAGTGTCAGGTTGAAGAAGCTGTCCAAGAAATCCCACTGGAGGATATCCCCATAGATGTAGTTCTCGTACTCCACAAGCTTCTGGTGATTGGCCTTCTCTGCCTCGTTGGAGGGTTTACCCAGAAGGAAGAGCGTCTTTATCCTCTTGCCATCCACCACCTTCTCTTCGCCCCAGGTCTTCCGAATGACCTCCCTGCGGTCATGCTGGGTGGCCACTGATTTAATCACCATGAGCAAAAAGATCTCCCCCGTACACGTCTCTGGGTGGTTGAGGAGCATGGGGAAGTAGCGGCAGTGTCGATAAAGTATGAACTGCTTGAAGTGGTCGTCCATGTTCCTGAACCAGTCCTGGCTGGAGAGGTTGAGGTTGGCGCTGCAGTTGGTGCTGGTCACATCCCAGGTCCCGGGGCTGCTGTTTTCGGGGATCCTGGGCTCGTACTTGGCGGCCCGAGCTTTGGGCTGAGGCCGGGGTTTTCTATCTCTCCAGAAGCCTTTCATCGACAGGTGCGAGTCAGACTTCCCTTCCTGCGCGCCGTCAGGCTCCACTCCCTCAGAGGTATCCGTGCGAGCCTGCCTCTCGAGTTCGAAGGTAGCCCCCATACTGACGCTCCCTCTCTGGACGGCGGTCAGCGCCACCGCAGCCAGGAAGAACACGACAACTGCCTTCTTGTACACCCTCCAGCGATCTCTGTTGTAAAACCTGCGTGAGGACAAAGATCACGGACGTCAGCCAGATCGGGAAGAAATATCTTCACCCATGAAATGTCACTTGTCACTTTTTATTTAACCACTGTCACTTATGGAATGAGGTGTGGAATGCACTTGGACCGTGAGGTAAATGCCTTTGCATTGCACTCCAGGCTCTCACGTTTCCATCATGTCATGCCAGGGCTCGTTTCATTCACAACCCCGGAGACACTCGCGAGGGGGCTGGGCCCCTCTACCTTTGAAGGACCCCCCCCCCCCTCAATAACCACAAACCAGGCCTTAAATCTGATAAATTGACTGCACACATCTTAGAACAAAGGTAGAGCAGCTTTCGAAACTTCATATAGCCTAATAATAAATAATAATTAATAGAAATAGCATATATATATATATACACACACACACACACACACACACATACACATACACACACACATATACATATAATAAAATAGGTGGCTGCAACTTCAACACCAATTTCGAATGTTTGGCTGAAAATCCGTATCAGTCCAATGCGCATATTCTTTGCGGTTATCCCTTCGGCCGTTTTGTTCTTTCTTTTTGGAGGTATTTGGACAGTCTGCTCCCACAGTTTGCAAGGAATCACTCAAAGCACTTTTCTCAAGTTAAGCAGGTGACGCGACCTCCACTCAGATCGTAAGTCGTCCGCCACTCAAACACAAAGAAGAGGATGCGAAACCGTCAGATGCGCCTCGTGGCGCAAGAAGATGCTACTTACATTTTTCTCTCACACTGCCGACGACCCGCGAGGGCTTTGAGGCAGTGAGTAATGAATAGTGTCCGAGACCAGAAAAGTGGAATGACTTCACTGTACGTGTCCTCGGCCCTTGGACAAAATGGTCAAAGTAATCCTCTGCATCGAAAGGGTCCTGTTGCCCAAAGTGCGGTGAGCGCAGAGTCTCCGCCTGGCGCAGATGCAGATGTGCGCGGAGATGTGCGCAGCTGAGCAATGACCACACTCCCACGCTGAGATCCGCTTTTAAAAGCTCCGCGCGCGCACACACACACACACACACCCTAACACGCAGGACGGGGACGTGTGAATGAACAGGGAGGCAGCAGTCCGCCAGTATAGGCTCTGCTCACAACCTCCATAAATGGGGGATATACTCCATCTATTGTCCGTTTTCGTTCTTCTTCTTTATCTTGGAGACAGCGCCAACGCACACGAGTCTAATTCCACAACGGAAGAAGGACACGGTACTGTGCGCAAAAGACGGATAAAGAAATTGCGCAGTCGTGAATTGTTTTGAACGCTTTTCTTTGAGGATGCACAATATGAGTTTTGGGTCCAATTACCCAGAGGACACTGGGCACGACCTCTGGTTGCTTTCGATATGCATTTCACATTCTATTTGCAGAGAATAGAAAGTACTCATTTCCCATCACCGTGCATCGGTGAACATCTGAACAGAGATGTTCACGTGTGAGAAACCCACCAACAAACACACAAAAATGAAGGGGGAACTTTTCAAAAGCCCTTTGAGACTCTAAGAACCAATCTGTTAAAGTCCGATTTCCAATTTTGTTACATTATTATAAAGACTTAAACTTCAACAGATTCACTACAGAAAAGAACTACTACTTTCTTCGCAATGCATACTGCAACACGGTGTATCCCTGTGCTTGGCTCTTCTGCTCTCCAAGTTCTGTGTGATTGCTAGGAGACCACTGTGGCAACCGCAGTTACCATGACAGGCACAGAGGAGGAGGGCAGGTAATGTGGAGCGAGGAGTGATGAAGTGTGGATGAGGAGGAAGGCTGGGCACTTTTTTTGTGTGTGTTCTTCTTTTAATAACTGAACTGATATATAAAGTATACATATAATATAGTTATAAATAAAAAGATGAATACTGAAGCTGAGAATGAAGATCTTCTACAGAAAAAGAACAAAAGGTTTAGATTGAAGTGCAACTCAGTTCTCTATTGCACAATTGAGGAAGTGGATTGATCTCTAATAATAGCAGGGAACATCATAAATTACTAATTGTATCATACTGATTTACTAAACTACTGGTTAGGAATCAGTATCACATGTCAGCCAGAGGTCCTGGTGTTGATAAGCTTTAATCTCACCAGGTTTACAAGCCCCTTCGCAGCCATTGTGTGATGTGTGTGTCATTTGATGGTCGATAGATTACTTATTTATCCTACTCTTCCACTTCTACACTACTATTCCAAGGAAGGTTATTGCGACTGCCTTTCTCGGATGCGCTCCAACAACGTGATTCACAAGTCTGGCCTGGAGTGACTGGAAATCAAAGTCAGAGTTGTGCACAGCGCTGAGTTATGACGAGATGAGTTATGGACAGAACCTGATTCGATTTGATTTTTTGTTCCACCTTTAAGGTCTCTCAGCTTGAAAACAACTGGTGGGACTGGTGCTGGCTGAAATGCTGATGGAACGGCAGTCACCACCACTACCCCACATCACCCTTGCTGTGGCAAACGGTGTTCTTCAGCCCCTCTATGATCCGGGGAAAGAACAACAAAATGCCTCTCCCTGTTTTTCAAAAACAGGATTTATTCCCAACAGTTCGACCACAGCTGTGATCCAAAATCTCTCCTTCCGCTCCTTCTCTCCCCATTTCCTGGATCCAGCCAGCCATCCTTCTCAGGGCCATGTGCATCCTGTTGCCTGCCGGCGGTGTTTTTTCCCATTTGATTCCCATTTGATTCCCCCCCCCCCCCCCTCTGTGAGTGCTGTGGAGAAGTGAACGGGTGATACCGCAGACCCTTATCTTTGACGGGGCAATATTTGTCCCACATGTCTAAAAGAGGTAACTGTAAATTACAACAATATCATTTTGAAAGGCAATAACTCCTTGTCTTCATCGTTATCATGCTGCCATCTCCATTGCAGCAACCACAAATGAGCTAGCAGTATAGGTTGGCTCGATTCCAAAGGCCAAGGCTCCAACAAGGTTAATAATTACAGATTTGTAGACATTGTTTCTTCTTATCTTCATCAAGTCTTTCATGAATTGACCACTGTACACTGGAAAGAGTGGTGAAATCTTGACCTGTACAGGTGGAATGATATCATTTGATCCTCCCTCTCGGTTACGCCATAAGCGATAATTCAAGAGATTCCTTCTTTTTTAAAAACTTTTAGTGCAGTTTATGAAACAATAACGTGAAGATGAGTTTGGGGACTGGGAGGTTGGGTGGGGGGTGGGGGGTGGGGGGTCTAGGAAAAACACTGTTAATAAGAAATGGAAAACATTGCCGCCACTTTCGGCTCGCAGGAAGTTTGCGCTAATCCCTTGTTGTGTTTAACACACCTGAAGCGACTTGGAAGAGGAGGACCGCCTGACGGGAATGAATGAGCCTGTCCTTCCTCCTTTAGATAAGTGAGGGGCCCTGACTGTTGGCTCCTCAGTCACCCTGAAAGAATTTACTGCTGGGGTAGGAGAAGTGGCTCGTGGGAGATCTCCCCTCCCCTCCTCTGCTTTTTCCCACTAAGCCGTCATCTGAGGAAGTTCTGATAGAAGAAAGGAGATGTGATGTGAATGTCCCCGTCAGCTGGGCTACAGGTAAACAGATACCTCCTTTCTAAATGCGCAGAGGCCCCCATTGGTTTAGTCACGCACTGCAGTAAAGTCACCAGCAGCCAGCTACATAGCGCAAGACTTTCCAGTGAGACTTTTTCTGCCGATGATTTACATGGTGTCAATTTTGGGCAAACCTGCTCCAGTTTGTTGAGTTGACATGGATGGCAGCCGAGAAAATTAACAAAACTATCTTAAGGGCCACTTTTCCAGCGCTTTGACCAAATCTCATCATTGTCCTCCTCAGTAGAGGCCCGAGTGTCGTGTCTTTTTCCTCCTTATTGTGAAGAGGTAACGGGTTTAATTACTGCCCCCTGAGGCCAGGGGCAGTAAACACCCACTGGTACTTCATGGGGGGTGATAACAAAGCAATTCATATTTTATATGAAGGAGGGTTTTTTTCCCTAAAAAGGTGTTTTATGGTTTTACACAGGAAAAGACTTCAAGGATGAAGAGTAAACGACAGATGCTCTTCTAGTTTACATCCCCACCTCAGCAGACAGTCGCAATACTATTGCCGACTTCAAGCACAGCCTCAGCAATGGTGTGCCACAGTTTTTTCTTTTTTTCTCCCGTGTTGATTTTGTCTTTGCAAACCAACAATGCCATTCAAAAAACTGTTTTTAAATCCTTTGTACTGCTTGTCATGATGGCGGCGGACGGCCATTTGTCCTCGACACGTCCTCTAATTTATTTTGAAGTTCGGCCAAAGCGAGGAGCCAGTTTGTCTCCTTCACGGAAAACTGCCGCTCGGCGTTTGCCTCCACGACGGTTGGTGCCTCTCAAAAAACTGAACTTGAGCGTCCTTGGTGGAAAAAAAGGTGGCCTATGAGATCTGGGCCGATGTAGAAGTCCTAAAAGTGCTCATCATAATTCAAAGTTTAATCATCTACAGCATTGCGACAGCTCCCGGACAAGCAGACGGGTTGGCTCACGAGCCCAGATTGTTTTGTCATCCGACTCTCGAACGATGGGGTCACCGCGCAGATAAGCCCAGAGGAAGGCGACCGGCGCGGCTTGTCATCTGTCATCCGTGACAGTGATCAGTCTTTTATTCAGCATGTTCAGTGTGGCATTTACCGCGTCCCACAAAAGATGAACACACAGTGATTTGCACTAGTGTACATAGAGGAAAGGTGTAGCTGCATTCAGCGTAAAGGTTAACGGGCACTTTGTGAGGACATTCCTGAGAAGGTCAATAAAGTAAAAGCTGAATTCCAAATATGCTTTAGACTTGACTCTGTTTAATAAGTGGCCTCTTTTTGAAAATATCCAAAGCTTTGACGAGAATGTCAATATGTAAACCTTTTTTCTCTTTTGCTTTGTTTGGTGCACTGGCCACAACTGCCTGCCAAGCATGGCCTTAAAGGAAAGTCACAGGGATTCAAGTGTTTACAACGAAAGGGGCCACTGTGGGGGTCACTTGGACCGATCTGTTGAAAAGGACTGGTCAGGAGGAAACAGGAGGTTCAGGAGACAGCGTCACTCCTTGGTTTGGCGTCCCCTTCTATCAGTTGTCCACATGGCTGTCTACTGATAAACACGTCTGCAAAGGGTGCCGGTGATCCCGATGACACTCAGGACTCACTCGGGAGTCCTAAGAGGATGCCCCCCGTCTCACCAGATTAATTGTAGCGATATGAGGCTGTGGCGCAAACCTTTTTAAAACTCGGACCTGAGTTCTTGCAGGTTGTGTGGGTCTGAGTTGCTTCTTGGGATCTCAGCTGTGAAATATGTGAGTAAAATTGACAAAAATGCACCATTTAAAAAAGCATAATTACCCTCAAAGTTGGACTGATGGACAGTCATGGCCGGATTGCAATTCGTACAGTTTTGTTACGATAGAACCCGGCCTGGGATTTTGACATGGACCCTCTTCAAAACAAGACCTCAAGATACGGCAGACTCACCGAAAGGCCCCTGACGTTTACAGAATGCATCTTTACAGCTTTGAAAAAAAAAACAACAGAAATGGCAAATTTAAAGATAAACCATGGAGGTGACAACAGTCGTGGAATGTGTCTAAAACCCTCCTGAGCGATAAAAGCCACATTTACTGTTTGAATATTTTCCATATCTGTAAGCCCCATACCCCCCAGTCTTTATCCACATTTCTGTTTTGATAGATATATCGGCAGCTTCCTCTCTGTCACAGCTACAGTTGGACACTAACCAGCGTGGCTCGAGCTCGGGGTTACGCGGCCACCTGGCCGTAAGTGCGTCAGTGTTTCATGTGCAGCCCGTTTCCTCACATTGTGCTGCACCGCGCCTGCAGCGTCCACAATATTAATTCTTGAACATGACATCTCTCGAGGGACCACTTGTGGGGGAGTGAGACCTGCTCTGCCAAAACGAGTCATTCCCGCGGCTTGACTAGTTGACTGACTGTTTGGTGATAACTGGTTCTTTTTAAGTGCAGTACATTCTGGATGGTGGCATTCAGCTGTGGCTTGGATTTGTCGGTAACCAGTGCGATATACACCCTGGGAAAATATGGAGGCACAGTCAGATCTATTATTATTCTTCACAACTGTACGAATGACACTATTCCACAAAGTCCTATTGTGCTGTCCCGCCTGCTTCTTCACCATGCTGACTGGTTCCAACAAAAACAAACCAAACAATATCTGACATACCACTTTCGAAAGATCATTAGCCTCCCCACACCTGACCCCTCAGACCTCGACAACAGAGCCAACACACACACACACACACACACACACACACACACACACACACACACACACACACACACACACACACACACACACACACACACACACACACACACACACACACACACACACACACACACACACACACACACACTTTGTTTGCGGTTCACAACATGAATGTGAACGCAGATATGTTCCTGCTGTGTCAGTTTTTCCTCCGGAGCACAAAGGTGCGTTCAACAGCTCTCCGGCAATGATTATGAAGATGGAGGGGATTTATGATTCAATTGGGATTGTAGCATGAGATCTGGGAAATCGAATAATTGTGTAGCATAGCGCATTTAGATATTACACAGCGGGAAACAGTTGACAGGACACACATTTATTTAAAACCACTCACGACATATCAATGTCATATCATATTCAATGCGAACGCTTCACAAAAAAAATATACATCATGACGAAAAACATTCACTAGTCTGAAAAGATATGCGAGGAGCTGTGTCAGTCTTGTAAACATTTCTGGAGCATCATGTTTCAGGGGCAGTAAGTGATTTTGGAGAAAGATTGTTGACGATTGTTGACGCGCTAACCATGAGGCCGAAAACCCCGAGACGTAGAGTCAGTCGCACACACGTCTCTTAAGGTGTCGGGAGGTGATGTTTACAAACTGCACACAGTGTTGTGTGGTACGGTCTGCGCCACTTTTTCTGTTTTCAATTGACAGAGCCAGGGGTGTGCCAAAAAAAAAACAGAATCGACAGCTTGCGGACCGTGAGGAAATATTCGCTTAATTTTACAAAAAGTGTGTTGGATTAAAAATCGTTTACTGACCCTGTAAACAGCTGCGCCGATACAAGTTTATGCGTTATATTTGAAGTGTAGTTGGTGAAAATGTTTGTCCATTTGGATGGATATTTTTCACCAGTGTCAAAAATCAATTCAGTCAGAAATTCAGAAGATTGTCATTTCCTAAATTCAAGATGAGAAGTAAAAACAAATGAGGTGTTGTGTCCTTACAGCGCCTCATATTACATAAATTAAACTATGATCACAGGAAGGTTGAGAAAACATTTTATCTCAATACCTGATCATAACACATTTCCTAAACTCTTAATCTTCCTTTCACGTGTCGTTAAAAACAGTTTAAACCACACTGTGTCTGAATGCTTCAGCTCACATCCAGACGTCAGTGACAATATCGAGTTGGAGTAACAAAAAAAATGGCATCTCCACACATATTTAGGTGCGACAACTATTACCTTGATGAGAGAGGGGAGAAGCCGAGAGGTTAGCTGAGTCTACAAGGTGTGCAGGGCTGCACGGCTGGGGGTTGTGATTATTGCCCAACCTCATATTATGTTACAGAAGGGAAGTCTGCACGAAAGCCGAAGGGGGAGGAAAGAGAATGTAGAGCCACAATCCTTCACATTGTTCCAGCCCCTCCTCCTTCTCCTCCTCCCGCGCCTCTCGCCGCTGATCCTCGAGCATCTCTGTTGCCCTGACCCCGATCACAACCTGGGGGTATGATGTTACAGGAAGCCCGATGCTGCTGGGGAGATAGCGCTACTCCACGGTGACAGCTCCCTCTTCACCTCCTCTTTGACTGGCTGCCTGGAGGAGAGAGGAGGGAGGGAGGGATGGGGGGAGGGATGTGGGACGAGTTGGTTGGGTGATTAAAGTGGGTTCAACAACAAAAGAAGTTGGAGGATAGTCAGATTTAAAGTAATCGCTTGTTCAAAACTCTTTGAGGAAGTTTTATTACAGGATCGATGGATGTGTGAATTGTTTCAATTTCGAAGGTTTACCTGCTGCACACTCACTATTTAGTTTATGTGTGTTGGAGACTTTATGTCAGTCCTTTTATAATCGCCCCCCCCTACCTGTCTGAGGAAAAATCAGATTTCCTCATCACATACATCATTCAGGGCCACAGAGTGATAGTCCTTAAAAGACACTGCAACACTTCCCCCACCTCCTCTACCTGCACATAACACGGACCTGTCACGTGGGTAGAATAATGCATTTTTCTTCTTTTTTTTCCATCCTCTCAACATGGCTGGGTGGCAGCAGCAGCAGTTCCCCTCCCTGTTTGTGCTTGGCTGAGTGGGTGGCCCAGTCAGCTACACAAACGCCTCCTCTATCCCTCCTCAGTGAAAAGAAGTGTCTCTGTCAGTCACCAAAAATGGGCCTTAAGGGGATCTCGCCTCAGCGTGTAGACGTTTCCTCGCTGCAGCAACAAATACTAGACATAATAACACTTCACAGTCGGCGGAAGCTGCATTCAAGTGAACGTTGATTTGAAATGATGGTTATAGCCTCAAAATATGGTCAAAATTTGACCAAAGTGAGGGAACTTTGAGCACTGTTTCACTCAGTGTAGTAAAACGGTGCTCAAAGTTCCCTCGCTGTGAGTGACAAGTACGAGTTCCCATTCCTAATCTTATTGGATGCTGACAATCTAATCTCAAAGCTGAGAGCTAATAATTTCAATCTGGGAAAGGTGTTGGATAGTTTCACACATTGAGAGTTTACCATTATTTTCTACACTATCAAATATAACTGAACCAACTAAGGTGTTTTTTTAATAAACAAATACGAACATATTCTACACATGCACACATTCGTGCAGATTTATATTTGGTTGTTTGTTTGTGAACATCACTTAACAAGGCCACAGTCTTGTTGCAAAAAGGGAAAGCCAACAGGCTGCAAACCATTAAAAGCTTCGGAGGCCCACAGTAAAACTGGACTTGACTTTTATCTTATTTATTTTGCCATGCCATTATTGCCCTTTGAGCGGAGCAACGATTAAGTGACCTCCTTACGAATCAATAGATGCTTGACACTTGCCAGACCTCAAAAGTGCAACGCACACAAGACGAGGATGTGGTGGCTTTGAGTGACCATTAGGCGCCATAACAGGCCTTCTGGTAAGAGCAGCCGGCGTAAGAGCCGGAGGTAATCGCTCACCAAATGCAATTCAGACGCATGAGAGCATCGGGAGACGTTATCACCCGGCTAAAGAGCACTAGAGCAAGTGCTCAGGCCATCGACCCCTGCAGTGACTCAACTTCTGCGTTGAGGACGTGAAGTTGACAGGAAATAAATAAAAAAAAAGTTGGGTTGACTGACGTACAATCTGCTTTTCACATTTTGTAAAAGATGATTTTCATTTTAAATGCTGTGTAACAGCGACGAGTGATGGGTTCACTGTTCTCTCCGCAGAAATTGCCACTTGTGTCTTGAATGGGTTTAGCAGAATAAAAAAATGAATACCCTACTTTAGTTTTTTTCAAACAGGAACTGTAGTTTCAGATTAATATAAGCATCGAAAATATGTATAGCTTCAAATTTTCCTGGTCTTCATGGAGCCACGAAGATTCATAGATATCAGGAGAGTGCTTTTGAAAACATTAACTGTCAGAAGTCGGGTAACTATGGGCTAAAGGGACCGTGATTGACGGAATGAATAGTGTGCAAAAGCTCTGAAAGACAGCAAGTGTAGATTTTGTAACAGACTTTCAGTTTAAACTGCCAAGTTGCGTAACTCAGGACGTGAGCTTTAGGGAACCTGAGGTTTGATTGGTCATCAGGCATTCTCTGCAAAGTTGTTTTGAAAAGTCTAGAGAGGACTGTTGTGGTAAAACGGGTTTGTAGTGAAGCAGGGCCACTGTGATATTTAAAAGATGTAAAACACAAAATAACCACACATACAGATGGTGGACGAGTTCAATTTGCATGCTCGGAAATCAGACAGGGACTGAGGAGCAGTTACAGAAAAAGTTTCCCACGACAGCTTGAATTACAACTGGGAGTTTCTGAAAAAACGCCGGACTTCCAAATCGCAGCTCGTTATCTTCCAGCGTGACTGGCAGGAGCCAGAATTCACCAACACCTGCTGA
The DNA here is from genome assembly GCF_022379125.1 of Scophthalmus maximus. Classification (NCBI taxonomy): domain Eukaryota; kingdom Metazoa; phylum Chordata; class Actinopteri; order Pleuronectiformes; family Scophthalmidae; genus Scophthalmus; species Scophthalmus maximus. Next base: position 9,878,993 of record NC_061527.1, read on the forward strand.
GTCAGCCGGTGTCCACTCGCCCCCACACTCACACATATGCTTACTTCCACTGTGGCGTCCCCCTCCTCCTGTGGAGCTGGCGGAGCCTGGCCGGCTGCTCTGCTGTGGCTCCGACTGGGAGAACTGCGGTGCCAGGTCTGCACGCCGGCGAGCACTGCTCCGGCTGCCTGCTGTGTCCGGCGTAGGGGGGCTTTTAGGCTGGCTTGCGAATTCAGGGATATAATCACCACTGTGGACAGGGACAAGAAGAGGAAGATGGAGAAGAAATTAATGATGATTTATGCTTAATGAGTGTTCTTTCATTTTTTTGTTACAGCTCCTCTGATTTCTCGCTTGCTTGCAGTTAGAAGGATGCTTTATATAGATGCCATCTTTCTATCTGACTCGGTAGCTGTCGGATACAACAGTCACATTTCTACAGATCTCGTTTCACAGAGGGTGTCACAGCACAGAGGTCATTCATGGATTCCCGGGTACAAACGGCAATCTTGCCCTTGACACTCGATCGCATCCATCTCTCTTGTTTCAGTCAATCGCCTCCACATCGATCGAGCCAGACTATTTTATCGATGCTTCTGAGAAAACAGGGGAACAACTAGCAGCAGTGCCGTCCACAGCACACAAGCATACTTACTATGTATTGCAATTGTATAATATTTTGTTTTAATATGATGTGTTTCTTTCTGTTTTTTTATTTTTTATTTTTTATAGAAACAATGCAGGTTATCTATATAATCAAACATATTTAAATCAAAAGTAAGAATGTTTTAATCTTGAGAGACAGCGTTTCTTCAATTTCAAGGATCAAGCTACGTTCAGTATTTCTGAAGGATCAAAAAAAGGTATTCCAGGCGTGTTTCAAAAGCATCTAATGATTCCTTCCTCTTGCACTTGATTTTGCCATATCGCTATTTAAAAACAGCTTATAGTTCTGTTTCTTTCCTTCAAACTTTGAAATTCAGATTGGTTCGGGGCTTATGTGCAGCTTCACTTCCCTCCCCGTGTGTTTTAAATTTTTGTTCAGCCTGTAAAGGCGAGAATAACAATTATTCAATTTAGAACTAAGGCTTCTGTGAACTAGTAGATCATGTGAATTAGTATCACACTTGTGTAAAATACTACTTACATCTCATTGTCGCATCCTTCTATGCAAATCCCACAGTATTTTGCAGGTATTTTACATCAGCTGACATAGTAGTTCTCGAAAACAGGCCAATTTGTAGTCGTGTCTCTGTGAATCTGAGAAACAGGATCACAGCCACTACACGGCTCTTCTGCCTCCAGTCACACAGCGAGGGCCAACTCTCTGCCAGTGTGGTTATCAGGCAGGAGCCAAATGACCTAAATCCCGTGGAGACATATTATACCATAATAAACGGATGGATTTCAGTCAACTCATTCTTGTGTCGGCTCACTGTAGTCGCATTGGCTCCGATACCCCTGATATCATCTGGTCCAACTGAAAGCCAGAAAACTGCGGCTCTACATGCATAAGCTTTGCTCGGACGGGTTCTATAAACTTGAATGTTTAGCCCTGTGGAGCAGCAAAAAAAACAAAAACTGCCATAAATATCGCTAAACATTTGTTGTCAGCTTCTAAAATCCTCCCCATGAATTCAGCCACTTGACGAGCAACAACTTTGGTCTGAAAAGAAAGCAGCCTGGCCAGACCCCCACGTGTTACAGTGTGTAACTGAACTAAAAAATAACAAATTGTGTTCATTAACAGAAAAAACAATAGCCCATTTGCCAAATTGCTGTGTTGTTAAGAATCTATTCACCTAAATATCATTGACTCTCCAGTAAGTACTGTCTTCTCACTGTACAAATCTTGTCTCCACACTGGGGTGAAATGAGGCGACTGGAGTCAGGCTGTATAGTGGTGGTGTTTTACGTTCCTGGGTGATGGGTGGAAGGATAGCTGAAGAAGCGGTTTCCTGGGACTCATTGTGGTTGGTGGGATTCAGTTGTCGGGTTCTTCTGGGATTTAAAGGAGAGGAGAGGCAGGGGGAAGTTCCATTGAACAGGTCTCTTTGTGGGTCCTGCTCGTTTAAACGCATGTCACAGTCTCGCAGGCCGGCTTGGCAGTGCTGAGTCACCGATCGGTGTCAAACAACACTCTGGCCAAGTCTCTCCACAGACACGAAAATACACTGAGACACATCTCAAAGGTTTTACAGGTTATTTTTTACTTGCAGCATTTGGCAATTCCCTGGTTCAGTTCCTTTCATGAGGGATAGCTGCTGACAAAGTGCACCTTGTGTCAATTCTGCAGGGCAATGAACTGTAGATTTGCAACCTACTAACTTGTGCATCTGCTGGAGTACTTCTATAAACATACTGTGTATTTTATGACTATGTGTCATCAGGCCTGAGCCAGTTTCACTGGACTGAAATGCACCAGTTTGTTCACTAGTATTATATGACAATAAACTTGAAATGTGGAGTAATTCATGAGTTGAAGATTTTCAATCTTCCCATGCTTCTGCCTGCCCGGAGGCCATTTCCTGTGGGAGCCTACATGTCCATTATGGCGGCTAAGACAGTATTTCTTAGTTTTGGATGTTGACTGAACAGCTCACCAGGAGGCCTCACACTTTCGAACTTCTGTGATGTAAAATCATTGGGTGACATTCTCCATGTAATTATCAAACATACATACACAGAGCCTCATGTTTGTGTGTGCAGTTTGTGTGTCACTTTACCTGGCAAAGTTTCCATTGTGTTCCTCCCGGGATCGTCCTTTTGTAGCTCGCCCTTCATACAGTCCGTCCAACTCTGACTCCTGTGACAATCGGCCACACTCTGAGTCTGAGTTTTTTGTGCATGTGATGGGAAGGAAATATTATTATTTTCATCACGCTAGTTTTGGATTGATCCAAATTGGCTGGCTTTCAATTTTAAATCAAAATCAAAATGTTTGAAGTAACACTGCAGCAGTAATGTTGCACACGTACTGTTGTCACTAAAAGACACATCAGCAAAAACTTAATACAACGCTGACGTTTGTTTTATGGAAAGTTAAAATAGGTCATTAGCCCTTCTGCTCTCTGAGGAAGTCGCTGGGTCTTCCTTGCCTGGCAGTCCCCCGTGTTCCTTGTAGACACTGGGCATCACATCAAACAAATCCAATACAAACAAATAAAGAGCAACAGGTCGAAGGGAAATTAAATTTACCCACGAATACTGTACGCAGCTGATTTTCAGTGCCTAAGTATGAGAAATCTGACCGCAAACATCTGATGAACAGCCGCAGCATTTAGACATGGTCAAAGCTGCATCTATCAAATGTTCAGATGTACACAATGCACAGCAACACACCGATTGACCCACCGATGCTGTGACGTAGGGAGTCAGAGGTGCTGGGGCGACTGCCGGAGCGCGTAGGGGGTCTAGAGTTGTACCGTGATGGAGGCAGGCTTCCTTCTTCACTCTTCTGTCGACTCAGAGGGTATTCGCTGTCACTGCTGCCCTCACCCCCCTGAATGCAAGCTCGATAATCCCTACACGTGACACATAAAAAGGAGACATATTATGCTCATATTCAGGTCATCATTTTAATATGTGTTATTATCGTGATATCGCAATGTTACAGAAGTATCAGCCGAAACTAGGCGTTTCAGGAGCTCCAGGTGCAGCGATTTCTGTCGGGGAGACACCGCAGACTTTGGGCTTTTTTTTTTGTTTATGCAGACCTTTTACATACACAAAAAAACCTATATAGCACACTAGAGGAAAGGGAAAAACAGAAAAAAAAACATAATATGTCTCCTTTAACACAATATACACAGCAATATAAATATATAAATAGCTCTGGTTTTGTAAGAACTTGCATGAGTATGTTCATCTTAAAACTTTTATCTAATGGCGTCACAGGTTATATGACACTCACTATATACAAAATATATAGATAAATATTAGCATTATTATTGCTAGTAACTTGTAAAACCAGTGTATAAATTACTCAATGCTGTCTTATCTCCAGGGCCAGGTCATGTGGACAACACTGAACCCTTATTGCTGTCATATCAATTTCACTAAGATAATACTCTCCCTTTTAGAACTGCAGCTTGCATTGACATTGATCTGCCTGTCACTACAAAGCAGTTCCCAGTTCCCTTCTCCTCCTTCTGATTCACTCTTCGCCTGAACAAGTCTGTCAGGCTTTGTGACTGATAAATGGCAAAATGTAGTTGAACCCATTTTGGCTTTGACCTACTGCACTACTTTGAATGGCTGTAGGAACATCTAAATCCATGTGGTTTCAGAATTTACAATAGCATTGTAAATTGATAAGCATCGAGGAAAAAAAGAGGCGACTCGTCTGGTGTCTTTGTCTTAATATAGTATCCTGTGGTTCTAACTACAACAAGTTTAATTATCTTGACCGAGAAATTAAACCTTATCCTGCACACTTCCCGTCACTATAGCCGTTTTCAGACGTGAATTCCGTAAAATGTCTTGGGTCCGGACATTTTCCAGTTTACTTACACTGCGTTGACATTACGGTGAGAACTCGGTGTGGTTGGCCGCTGAAGGGGTTCGTCAGCACCTGGTTGCGTCAGAGGGGTGGACTTCCTCTTCATTTTTGCCATGTTGGTCATAATCTACACATATAGGATATGGGATATTGGGAATCATTAAGTTTGATGTCAAACAAACCCCTCTGTCACGGGTTGGACACAGGATGACTTTGGAGGACTTGTTTCCTTTTATCTGCTGTAATTTAAACCAGCAGGAATTTGTGTAGCAGACACAACAACCAAACTCTAACAATAAGCCCTGTGCAGTGGGCTCGTCTGCAGGCTGCCAGCCCAATTTAGTAAGAAACTAGCAGTCTTATTGTGAAATACTGATGTTGGTCCCTTGATGCTATAGATAGAGGTTTGAACTTGATGTCTGCTTAGCTACCAGAAACACGTCTAGTAAGTTCTACATATATATTCACACACGTATATGTATGATATAATCTCTTACTCCCAGGTACTCAGTGGTGAGCAGACTCTCCCCAGTCAGTTCCCTCGACTGCGGTTGGAGAACTTCCTCTTTGTCAAGGTCTGTTTCCATTAAATCTTCCTGTTAAGGGATAATGACAAATCTGTTAAAATATTATGCAATTTGTGGTGGACATGAATGTGTTTTTGAATAACACATGAAAAATAACTCTCACAAAAGACAGGTTTTTTTTGGACAGTATGCAATAAAATACAGAAATCAACACAGCGGACGGAATCTACCTCGTCTCACAAGCTTACTAACCCACCCTTGAGGTGTGTTGATCAACGATGATTACTCAACAATGGTAAAAATTTACAATTGTTCCATTCTCAACAACACTGACGCGAGTTTACAACCCGGTTTCAACACAAATACAATGCTTGGCACCAATCTGAGGTACCAACAAGAGAACGCGTAGTCTATACTCTATGCCATTCCTACTTTAACTTACTAACATACACCTTGTTATCTTGATAACCCACATTCTCACCAGTCTAATCTGCCAGGATCATCACCCCCTACACACACACACACACACACACACACACACACACACACACACACACACACACACACACACACACACACACACACACACACACACACACACACACACACACACACACACACACACACACACACACACACACACACACACACACACACACACACACACACACAGGTGAGTAGTCACCCAATATCTGTGTCATGCTGAGATTGCCATCAACAGGTTTGGGAAATGTGTCAAATACGAGGTGTCCTTTTTCATGTCGTGATTCCTCTCACCCTCATTTTCTCCGTTCCTCAATTTTTTCCTCCTTTTGATTTGTTATTGTTAGTATATAGCAATGGTTCTGCTGAAGTATAATTAAGTATAGTATAATTTTGAAAAGCATCAACTTATCAGTGTCTAGCAAGTTGATGCTTTTGACTAGGGCTGCAACTAACGATTATTGTCATTATCGATTATTCTGTGAATTATTTTCTCAATTAATCCATTAGTTATTTGGTCCATAAAATGGTAAAAATGTTGATTGTGTTTCCCAAACCCCAAGAAGATGTTTTGTTTTGTCCACATGCCAAAGATATTCAGTTTTACTGTCGTAGCGGAGCAAAGAAACTAGTAAATATTCACATTTAAGAAGCTGAAATCATAGAATTTAAACCTTTTTTCCCCATAAAAACTACCTGACCCTATTAATCGATTATCAAAATAGTTTAAGAAGGCGATTCATTCAATAGTCGATTACTAATCGATTAACTGTTGCACCTCTACTTTTCACCTAACCTTTTTCACCTAACCATAACCACAACCCTTGCTCTTCTCACTATCAAGTATATGATAGTGAAAAAAACAGGAACCCGCTCGACAGTCATAAGTTAATGCTTATTGTTATACTTACATCGTTGTCGTCCTCTTCCTCTTCATCGTCTGATTCTTGTTCCTCTTCCTCAGCTGGGTGGAACATAGTTCAGTTAAAATTCCAAACAAAAACAAAAGCAGCAGATTCCAACACATATGCACATATAGTGCAGTTATAATATTTTTTTAAAGTTATAGAAAGTTAATAGTTCATTAAAGTTAATATATTCAATTTGCTGCCATGCAAAGCACTTCACAACACCACCAGTGCATGACTAATGTCAGTAACACCAGCTGCACAAAAGTCTGAATGAGCACTTTCATGAAGTTGTTACATTATTTTAAATGTACATGCAGATAAAGTCAGTACACACTGTACTGCATACATATCCATCAAGTGTCTCCTGTAACAGTACATTTGACTTCACTCACCTGAGTTCAGCTGTTTGATGATGAACTCTATCTGTCTGTTAAGGTCTGGGTTATCCTCTTTGCCGTAGCAGCGAAGAATCTCTTCGACGCTCTACTCACGTGAGGAAAACAGCAGGTCATACTGATGCACGAAAATAACTTTACAACAGGAAGAAAAATGGAACGGGCTGTTTATTTCTAATTAGCTTCCGAGTAAAATAAAAAACTTTGATGCAATATTGAAAGGCAATATATATTGGTTAATACATTTAGCTGTGGGCAAAAGTGATCATTTCAAGCCATGCAAGTGAGTTGAGTATAGTGTATTGTAATCGTGTTGTCATCTGAGGCTTCTGCCCAAACATGATATTTCTGCGATGGAACATCCACAGTCTACTGCAGCTATTACTGCAATTACATTTCATGTTCACAAGTAAAACCCATTGGCCGTGCGATGACACGAGGGGAAGACAAATGCAGAGCAAAACACAAACTGTGTCTGTTTCCTCAAAGCAGGTGAAGACTTTTCAGCTATCTCACCATCTCTCTGGCTTCCTGTCTCACAGAGGGAATACACAGGATGCTGTACAGGGCTCCATTCACATATGGTCGAATCTGAGGGAAGCAAAGTGACAGACGAAAAACGCGCCTCTATCTTTATGGTCTCAGGCCACATGGCAACAGCTTGTATGAACATGCAGCAACTAGAAAACATTGATACTGAGGCAAAAGAATGTTTATTTGAGATGTGAATGCTGGTATATATCTTTATGACCTGATTAATTACTTAGACCTACAGTCATTGCGATGGATTTCTTTCTTTATATACGTCTTTATAGACTTTTACTGTCAGAGCTCACTATATTAAAACTGTCAAACATTCAGAAAGGAAGCATAAACTTAGATTTTATATCAAGCCCGGATGTGTCCGCTTGGGTGCCATTGATAGGGACACGAACATTCAACAATTCAATATAAAATTGAGTATGTATGTATTTATGCATATGTGTTGAATTCCCCCATTTGGTTTCACTGAGTTTTTTGTTTATTCTAGTGGAGCCAAAAGCTGTCAACTTTCCATTGTAGTGCAATGTTGATATTGTCTTTTTGTTTTCTGACAATTCATGACTTTTTTCTCTCTCAGTCCTGTATCAACATTAATTTGCTACTCTTGTTATCTGTATTTGTGTGTGTTTGGGTTGTATCCATTTTTTTACACCCTCTGTGAGTGTGGATGTAACATCTGTGTGCAAATACTGACAGATGTGTCATATCACCTCGTGGTTCTCGTGTCCAAGGAGGTCAGTTAGGACCTTCAGTACATGCTTGGCGTTCTCTGCACACTTCCTTTTTCCTGTACGAACACAGCCAGCCAACACACACACACAGATGCACAGACACACAAAGATGCATGCATGCTTCAATTTAACGTCCCAGAAGGATTATTCAACAATTGTTTTGTTTCATTATTCAAGATGGGATTTTCTACCACTCAAATTAATAATTCCAATAGTTGTATAACTTTCTTAGCATTTCCTCTGCCTGTGAGTAAAAATAGTAAAACCACTCATAAATGATATGCGGTGCACTATGTTACTGTGGCATTTTATCAACAGCAGGCCCCCGGGGTTACAGAAAAATAATAAGGTACAGTATAGATCTGATGTAGGATGAAATAAAACTATAACTATGTATTGCATTCAAGCATAACATAATAATGGCCTTTACTTTACCCATAATAAAATAATCTGTAGTACATAAAAAGAGAGAAAACTGATCATGGACATCATGCACGGTTCATAAGATCTGATTTTCTTTCATGTCTGTGCACAAATATCAAGACACAGCCAGAACTTGGTTACCTTATCTTAGCCTAAAGTCTGGAAAGAAGTGGATACAGGTGCCTTATCTGTCAAACGGTGATAAAACACCATTCCCAAAGCTTATTAATGAATGTGTCTTATTTCATTCATGTGCCGGTCTATTTCTTGGCTACGGCCATTTCCTGGAATCTCTGGTGGTTGACTGGCAACTACTCAGAAGCAAGAAACAGTGCCAGAATATCAACTATCCCTTTAATGTTCATGGAAATGTATTGAAAGCCTGCACTTCCCCTTTTGTGCATAACCCCAAATTAGGAATTGTTCAATTTTATATAATATACAGCACCCTTGAAATACACATATGAAAAACGTTTGCTGGATGGAAGACACAGGTTTGAGATATGCTACTATTCAAGTTTTCGCCTTCACCTTTTGTTCGCAGACACAGATTCATTAGCAGAGCTGCAGAGTACTCCAGGGTGTAGTCAGTCAGGCAGTCCGAGTCTTGCAGCTCATCCACCAGCCAGCCTATCAGATCATCTGCTATCATGGCCGTCTGCTGGCTCCTCCTACCACGACATGGACAAGAATTTTGGTTGATGAAAATGACGTCAAATACGTGTAAATGTCCTGATGTGTCATCACATGTTAAGAGAAGACGTAGTGAATGAATACATTTAGCTCTTTGAATCAAACATGAGAGATTTTTAAATGCAGATTCCCATTTGATTTCAATAATTTGTTCCTTTTTTAGGTAGTGCTATCAGGTTCTTGTAGTCGATTCCAGTTGTTTGGTCGATTTAGTCTCCAAATGTCTCAATAGAATTTTTTTTTTAAATCGAGCCGGAGTAAACTAACTTCCATTCATGTCAACTGAGACTGCCTACTGGGTGGTTTGTAAACATGCTGTTAGTTTTAATTTTTTACCTGAGGCAATGGGTGATGGCTGGTCAGCTTCGAAGGATTTACATTTATAAACAAACTGGTCATTTTAAAATTTACCTGAGACTGAGTTTCTGCAGGGCAACTAGCACGTTTTCTCTAGTCAGGGAATTTTTTTCCTCCTTCCTGAGAGCTTCTGTCAGAAGTTTCAGAAGAACGGGGATTTGGGAGAGGTAAACCCGACCTGCAAGCATCAGCACAATCAAAACACATCTAAAAGCCTCACTGGACAACATCCTATCCTTTAAACATACACCAGTTTTTCAAACTGGTACCCTTTTCCAGTTCACACACACATATATATACCGTATATATAAATAAATTTGTCTCTAAAAATGTTCTCCTTACAAAATGTCCCCCATAGTTACTGGCATGTTGTTTCAGTTGATCATTATTGTTTCTTTTATGATAAAAGCAAGGTTAGTCTTCCTTCTTATCTATGAATCTTTTAATGCATCCAGTTAGACACTGATTCACCTCACAATAAAATAATGATGCCTAACCAAATGTAATGGCAGACACACAGTTACGCACTTACCCTCTGCAAGGGAAGCGAATGCATTGATGAGACGAGCCATATATTGCCGGACAATCTCATTCTTAGACCTCATTAAATGGAGCACGGGTTTCTGTGAGAACACAACATGTGGTTTAAGGTTGTATCGGGTGTTTACATGCACATTCAGTTATATTTTATCACTTTGAAGAAAATGATCTTATCTTGTGAGCAGGCCTCATACTTTCTGGTGACAAATGCTGACCACTCCTCCACAGTCATGTCAACTGCTGCTGATATTTAAATATCTATCTAATAAAGAATGATTACTTTATATTTCACTTCTAGATTAAGTGTTGCATCATTGTCCCACGTAACTCAGTTTGCACAAATTTTCATTGAAAAGATTCACAAACTTTGGTTGTAGATATATTTAATCATTATGATACAGTATGTGGTCTAGACTGCATCCCTCACATACCGGGTAATACACTTGAAATTAGACACCATTTAAATTGCCTACTGTAATCATGTCACTGTGAAATAAAAATTGAAATGTTGGCAACACGCTTGGCCTAATTTTTGTTATGTAATTTCATATTTTTGTGATTTGCAATCATCAGTTGTAAAGAATCTACCGCCACATCTTTATGTAGCTGTCCTGATAAAACCGATTGCGGTGGGAAAGCTCGCTTCTCAAGTCTGTAAAACAGAAAATATTCATGGTTGTGATTTGATCAGGAGAACCATACACCCAACCATTGCCATTGTGGCTCTCTGTTGTGAATGATTCTTGTGACATGCAGAGGCAGCTTGGAGCACCGTGGCAAGTACATAGACAAAGAACCCATCTGTGAGGTGAGGATCATTTACTCTTCTGTAAAGGTATTATCTTTAACATGGCGCCCCCACGGCCAAAGGCCAGGTGAGGGAAACGTGAAAAGAAAATAAAAGAGGGGAAAAAAACAATAAAGTGTGGAAGAAAGACAAGATTATAACACTCCAAAAAGCCTTTTCAGATGGTTAAAATTGGAATATAATGTTTCCTACTCTGGCCTTTGTTACGTACAAAGGAGAATTTGCTCAAGAAAGCAACACAATCTAAAATGGGGACATTCCCAAAGGAGTCTCCAATCAGATTAGAATGAAATTAAATCACATTATTAGATACTATTTTGGTAAATTGGTTGATTAATTTGGTTTACTAGCCACGCCAATGATTAGGAAATTCACAGTAGGAAAGAGTGACTTTACCCATTTAAAATTTACTTATAGCACATGTCCTATAAATTTGTCCAATCATTCCTAATTTCATCATGATTTTAGAATCAGTCGATGCCAAAGGTAGTGTTAGTAACAAAAATATTCTTATGCAGGGGAAATTACAGTCAAAGCAATGTCATGTCTGATTATTTCAGTGCTCACTCTGACAACAAATATATTCTATTTTCTGGCACATGATTTTTTCGGAATTTTGAAATGAGGAGTTAGAAAGAGCTCGTCCTTGCCATCTATAGGTGATGATCACAGTGATCACACAACAGATATATATCAAATTTTAAAGAGATAACATACAGTTTAATCTGTACAGCATCCCAGAAGAATATGGGTGATACCCGAGATGATATGAACAGTTTGTCTCCGGTGCATGCCCTTCACCCACATTCGATAGTGAGAAACAAACCTGCGTACACCAAGCAAATGTGCCAATTCACCTTCTCAGATCTGCATGAAATTGGAGCCTAGGGATCAATTAGATGGTGTGGCCAATGGACAAGAAGTTATGTTCTTACTTTGGCTCGCATGGTTTCATGGATTACAGTTTTTGGGTTGGAGATGGGGGGAAAACAAATCTAAATGGCAAGAAAATCTTTTAATGACGTCAACGTTGTATATATTCTTCACCTTTAACTAGTTGACCTTTATCACATGGTAATGGAAAATCTTCATCACTGTAAATTGTAGTTTGTATCAGAAAAACACCACACAATGTGATTATAAGGGAAAGGTTTAGGTCCCACCTGTTTTGTGCTATAGCACTCCAGCAGATCGTTGCTGATATAGGCCTGAACCACGGTGTCTCTCTGTTCACCAGCGAGGGAGCGAGTCAGTCTCTAAAAACAACGACGACAAACAGACTCAACCATCAAGCCTAGACACGCAAAATGACTGACACCGGACTTTCTGAAACACGATGGCTTGAACAGTCTTAATGGATAGTATACTAGATCGCACTGAAGACCAGGAATGATTCACAGAGGCTTCACTGAGAAGTGGGAATTGCTTGGATCTCCCTATCAAGCAAATTTGAGAGGACCAGTACATGAACATTTTGAGCAAATGTCTTAAACCACACATGAAAAAATAACAAATGATATGATGAAATGATGATGAAATGATGACAATGATGAATAGCAAAATAAAATAAAAAACCTTACAAGGATAAAGGTATAAATAAAACTATGGTACAGCCTATTGGGCAAAAAGATAAAGATAAACATTACAGATGGAAGACTGTGAATGTGTGCAAAATGTGACACGTGGAGGAGGAATAGGATTATGAACACTCACCCAGCGCAATGCCTGAAGCAGGAGAGACCTGACTCTGTCTGGACCTTCAACCAGGTCTTTCTTCAGCCTCTCATAGTCCAGTGAGGGGAGCATTGGCACCTCCTTGGATCTCCTGGAAATTGGTAAAAAAAAAGGAAGAAAAAAAGACATGTAAGCCATGTTTTGTCAAGGAACTTGTCAAACCCTAACAAACAGGAAACCTCATCAAATTTAACACTTACTGTGGAGCAATCGATGCTCGTAGCATTGAGGAGGCCTGCAAGAGAGAGGGAAATTCAGGAACAAAGGACAAAGAGGAGCAGATGGTATTTATTTATCACATTTTTACTTTAAAATGTGGGAAACGTAACCCATAGGACTGTACAAACTAGTCTTGTAATGTTCTATCATTATGTCCGACTGGTAGCCCTACTTACCCAGCAGTGTTTTCCATCTAAAACAATTGAGTTAGCTGCTGCCTAAATAAGTCCTTATTAGTGTTTATTTGGACATGCAATTCATCATGCTTGTGGTACATGCTGGATCCCCAGACATACAGGGAAGTCCTGTTTGGCAACATCACCCATGCAGTCAGTTACAAGTAGAGATCATTCAACTAAAAACAAATATCACAGATGGTGGGTTAGTGTAAAAAAGCCTTCCCTTCATTTTTATACTCCCAAGTTAACTTTAACTGTGAACTTGTATGTTGTCGTTTGAGGAAAATAAAGGCAATGCAAGGTGAATTTTAAGGCCTGAAATCCAGTCTGAAGTAGTGAAAGGTCAGGGGAGCGATCTATGTTGTCTGGGGTGTAAGGTGGTCTGGCCGCATTTTTTATTCTGGTGTGCAATAGGTAGTATATGAAAAATGTCAGCTGCCCCGAAGAATGCTGAGGGGCACGGGGATGCATTTCCCTGTGATATCTGAGACTGATTAAAAAAGGAAATATATATTACAATATATATAAACACCTGCTTAACAATTATTCTTGCTATCACTGCGGTGAAGGTACAAACTAAATAATTTCTTTGCAACAATTTACTGTTGAAAAAAAAAAGCACCACAATGTTTCCAGTTTTTAGAAAAACGTTGATTTTAAGGTCACATGTATTCTCCGATTTCAGCTGGCCACTAACACAAAGCAACGGCTTGACCTGAATACTTTGACAATGCACAATTTACATAACAGGTGCCTCTTAACTGTGTCTTCTCACTATTTACTCCTTTATGGCCACTGGGACAACTGAAGGCCATTTATTGTTGATGTTATTGTCCAAGTAGACGGCTCTGCTCCCTGGACACATCCAGGTTTTTTTCTTCCTTTGAGCCATCTAAACTATAGCAGAGTAGCGACTAAAAAAAATAATCTGTGACAGCCCTTTCCATATAATGAATGCATAAAGAGTCAGACTCAGCTCTCAGCTACAACTTCAACAAATATTCTATCCAGGTTACCAGTAATGTTCATTCACCACTGCCCGCTGGCTCTCTGCAATCAGAGTGGGAAATTAACATTAAGTACTAAAACGCCTGTTGCAAAAGCTCTTTTTATTCTCATTTACAGCCTTTTTCTCAAACAACAGTTAATCTAAATTAGCATGATGATATGTTTAACCTGGCTGCTATTAAAAGTTTTAAGAACCATCGCAAATATATAAAGTGTTCTAGTTATGTCTTTTCAAATAACTGTAATTTAATCCACCCTGTCTGACAACCCGAGCGTGAGCGAAGTGCCTTTACATCAAAGCACCTTGTGTTGGCCATTCTTTCTCTGTAATAGTGTCTAAGTTCTCACAGAAAACTGCACCATCAAACAAACAGTACAAGGAGAAAACTGAAACGAAGAACATTTAACCAAAAAAAAAAGACGAGTGATCGCCAATAAGGTGAATTAACAATGACTGTAGACTTTAGTAAGCGAATTTAACGATGAGGCATGTCGTAAAAGAGACACTTGGTTGGCTTAATAAGTGTCCTGACAAATGCAGTCCTTTTTACTACAAAGGCAAACAATCCCTTAAAACCGGGACATCATATGTAGTAAGGACCAGAGGAAAGGAAGATGGCAGAGGATAAAGACAGAACAAAAAGGCAAGCTAAGAAATTTGAGGGTGCAGCACAGGAAGGGGAGGCAGACATAAAGACAGTGGAGGGGAGGAGGTGGAGGAGACACGGCGAGGCACAAGCAAGATGAGAGGTGGGGACCTGAGGGATGATGAGAAGTAAAGATGAAACGAATGAAACTTACATAGCCATCATCATAGGGACTCATAGAGTAATATCCCTTTGTGGACAAAAAAAATCATCACACACGGAAATGACACAAACACAGAAAAAGAAGTTGTTCAGTTCAAAACAGAAAGAAACTAGATTTCACAAGCCAGGGGTCAACACCACAATGAAGGCCACTGACGAGCAAGTGAGACTGTCGATGTAACAGAGTGGATCGTTTTCTTTCGGCTTGGAGTCATTCTCCATTCTGTATTATACATATGTGTTATAAAGCTATTTGATCCAACCAACAGAAAGGATCCTTTATATTTTAACCATTACAATTCAAGTTAAATGTCAAAAATGAACCTCATATGTTGAGAGCTGTGGTGACTGCAATTGCTGCGGTCAGAGTTGCGTCATGTCATATGTCACGGATATTTAACTTTGTGACAGGCCTTACAAATGAATGTAAAGCACTGAACCAGGATCCAGTCATCTTCTTTCGAGATTACGACCTGGCTTAAAGTCAGCAACACAAATAGACAGTGTATGACGGACAGACACTCCTTTTGCAAATATCTTTGAAAATTCCTCCTCAAACACAATGTCAACTTGACTTGGCCTCACAGTTAATGGTTGGACTTATGAGATCCTCTCACTAAAACCATCATGCCTTGAGGCCCCGCGTTTTGTTAATCGCTCTACCAATGAGGTGCGAAGGAGGGAAAAGAGAGCCGGCTGTGTGCTCTCACTCACGGTGCCAGGTCTGGTGAAGTCAGTGCTCTGCACCACGCTCTGCCTCATCTGGTTGTTGAACAGGCGAACACACACACTCTGCAGGTACTCGGGGGAGATCTGCGAACACACGGCATGCCCCTCGATCTTTTAGTGGCGGAGGAAGGAAGAGCTAGCTTGCCAAATTTTTGTGTTGCTGTTTAACAGCTGTGTCATGTAAATACAAAATCTGTTGTCATGCATAGTACAAAAATGTATGTACACGCAGTGCATAGTCCTAATTAAAGCCTTCAAGTGTGTATGCAATCCATCAGCAAAATAGTATCAGTGTCTTTCTGTGTGTGTCTATCTCCTGCCCACATCCATGTTGTGTGTGTGTGTAGCTTGTGTGTTACAATGTGTGTGTTTGTGGGCTCCACAGTCAAGCTGAAGTACCAGTTTTCCGCTGACTGTGGCCTCTAAAGAGTCGACCAGCTCCGCGGTGATTCCGATCAGGTTGTGGTAGTCGGCCTGCATCTTGTTGAGCTTCCGCACATAGATGGCGATGCGCCGGTCTGACTCAACAAGTTGGAGCCGTAACTGCTGCATGGCGTCTTCACAGTCACGCACACACACACACACACACACACAGAGACAAAGTTTGCAGAAAAACAAATGCAAAGATATACTAATGCATTTGACTCACGAGCAACACGACTCTGTGTGACATTAAGTTAAAGTGTCTGTAATATGAAATGTGTCATTTAAAAATTGAATTCGCTTTAACGTTTATCCACTTGTCTGCAACCGACTGCAACACTGACAGAATGTATCTGCGGAACAATGCTGTCACTAACTCACAAGACATTTATAGTTTCATTTCAGAAATATATGACTTATAAAAAACGTGAATTATACCAATCGTGTAAGTCATGAAATTTGTGTAACGTCTGTAAATGTCTTTTGCATTTGTGTTTTTGGCTAAAGAGAGAGTTTTAGGGGGGACTGAAAGAGAGACCTTTGGATGGAATATTGGTTCATAACGGTTAGGTGTGGTCTTAAGATTTCAGAGTGGCGACAGCTTTTGTTCCTTTCCAGAATATGGATTTGAGAGTGAAATGAAAGGCAAAAGTTGCATCTCTATTTTCGCTATAAGGTGTAATATGGTGGAGAGTCCCGTAGAATACTTGCATAACACTGCAAAGAGTTGTTTATTTGAGAGGGATAGTTACCTTTAGTGCCCCTTCCGCCCTCCTTCTACGTGATGTTGTTAAAGAATATACATTGTAACCCAACGTTCGTCAAACATTTTTTATGCATTTGTTTCCTCATCCCTCCCACCAAGAGCTACACACAATTGTGTTTAGACTTGCTTGCTCAAGATTGGAATAAGAAAAGAACAGTATTTGATACGTCCTGTTTGAAGGGGGATATTCCGTCACAGAAGTCATTTGTTTAGAATTATGCTTATCTTGTTCATAGTCTGAACAGATGTTAGTATTGATAAGGATTAATACTTTATGTTGGTTTTAGAGGAGGGACTGGCCCACAGATCATTTTAATGTGGGAGAATGTTTGCCCACTGAAAGATGACTCACTTCATACGTACAAACTAGTCTGATATTTTTTGGGGCCAGTCCCTAAGATGATAGTTGCTAACTTAATTTGTATGCTTTTGTCGGCCTGTAAGGAGAAGGGTTTAGTTTCACGAATGTGCCAGGAGGATACTTGATCCAATGGGTTTCCAGTAAAAGCAACAGGTCTTGTTATCCCTCACTTGCCCTTCTACTCTGGGTGAGTTAGTGTCAGATTAGGTCTTGCCATTCTCAGACGTTGCCATTTATAAATGCAAATCAGGCAGGTTTTGAATGAAGGATAGTATATGAAACAACCAGATCTGGGCAACAGTGTGAAGTTTAA
Source organism: Scophthalmus maximus (assembly GCF_022379125.1). Lineage (NCBI taxonomy): Eukaryota > Metazoa > Chordata > Actinopteri > Pleuronectiformes > Scophthalmidae > Scophthalmus > Scophthalmus maximus. The sequence continues at coordinate 9,896,425 of NC_061527.1, forward strand.
TCAATTCTTTAGTCACCTACAGAAAGGCTTTTTATTTGAGAAATAAATGTGCAGCTCAGCCATGAGAAGGAATGGAAACCACTCTGTTCTTGGCCTGTGGTAAATCCCTGAGTTATTCCCCTCCAGATTTTGTTGTATTTATCCCCACCAGCTGATTTATTATATAAAGACCTTTGTGTCCTTTGAAGAGTCAACACATCTTTTACTTATTGCTGTGCACTTTTGTAAGCCACCTCTGTGTGGGCTGTCAGGTGCTGTATAACGGCAGTTCTGGGGAGTGACAAACTGGCAATTTAGAAGGATGCCACTGCCAAGGGCCCAATTCAATAACAGTGTCAGAAGTTGAATCCAACGTTTCATGGATTCAACTATTTTTTTTCTCTCTCTTATTATTTAGCTGTGTTGGTGATTTGCATCATTTGTAATACCGCGGCGTTTAAATTTGCATTACTGCTATTCATATCATGTCTTTAAAAGCAGCAAAGACACTGATGCAAAAAAAGTCATCACTTTGTTTTTTAAGCATTAACATAAAGTCACCCATCTGCATGTGGGCGTAACAAAATAAAGGATACATATAAATTCAGCAACCTCGGGATGATGGACGGCTTCAGTGCCACGGAGAGAAACTGCTCAAGCGTATCCTTCAAATTTGGCATCCAGGAATCCTATATATAAATAATGTGGGTTGGAAAAAGATGTTGTTACGTTCATTCTAAAGGTGGCACAGAGTAGTAATGCGTAACAACTAGTTGGTAATAACCAACTGGAAAATGTTGCGAAATCAGCCGAGCACCTGGAAAAGATCTTTGAAGGAGGGGTGGATGGTGGGGTTGGGAACGAAAGGCAAGGCATAGTAAGGCAGAAACTCTGTGGTCTGACTCAGAGCGGCTCCTCGTGTCTCCAGGTACTGCTTCAAGTGGGAGATCCTCTCCTCAAACTCGGCTCTGTCCTGAAGACAGATTCAAAGACTCAAATGAATTTACTTAAAGTTGCTTAACAATAATGACGAAGGGTCATTACAATATTCTAAACACATCCTCTGTTGCAAAGACACATTCTCTTCAACTAAAATGTTCACTTTTTCTGCCACCAACTAAAACCAAGGACATTGCTGCTTATTAAAAAACTTCCATTTAAATAAACTAACTACACAATGAAAGGCATATTACAGAGGTATGAATCATTACTTATCACATCAAGTGCAACAACAGAAACATGCAGAGCCTACTGAGAAAAAAGCCTGTAGCACTGCTTAGTGGACATTGTGAAGAATAACACATGCAGACAATAATAATAATAAAAAGTAATGCACTTGTTATAAGATTAATTAAACAACAAACATTATAAAAATATGTTGGATCCACATACATGTCTACCAGGGTGCCTCCTCAGTGGGTAGATGGTGAAATGGATATGAAGGTAGAACTCCAGTCTCTGGGCCTCAGCATCTGTGTCTTTTACCTCAGAGGGAATATTCTCTGTCCACAGTTCAAAGAACACCTTATGATCTCCATCGTCAAAAGAGCTGAGGAGGTCTTTCTAGAAAAGTTAAGAGTAAAAAAAAAAAAAAGATAGAATGGGTTAGGGAAAAAAACAACAACTCTGGAAAGATGTCATCGATCAAAAAGAACAATCTGATGGTTTTTAATGATTATTTTATTTACAAATGACACAATAATAATTGAAGACTTCAAAAAATACCCATCAATGTTCACAGATAAGACCAATAAGAAAAAAATGCCTAAGTTTTGAGAAAAAATGCATTAATGCAAGTGGTTTTCCCAGATTTATAGGATGATATTCCTCAGGCTGATCGTCTGTATGTTAATATTTAGCAGTGTGGGGGCAAATGTCCTTTCCACTTTCAACCACTTTACCTGCTTATACCCAAAGTGCAAACCTACACAAAGAATCAACCAACCTGTGGGAACAAAAAGACGATGTGAATGATTCACCTGAATGACACGAGTCTTTGAGTCTCTGAGAGTACTCCCTTGAGGCTTTGAGACGAGCTTGCCTTTGCTTCTGCAGTCCTTGTCGAAGCTGCGAACGGTCTCTTCAAATTCCTCAAACTTAAGGTACTAGGGGGAGACACAAAACAAGCATTAAGTGGCATTGACTTCACATTAAGCAGGGCAGAATGCCGCTCCGTTTCAAATCACTCAAATTAAACAAGCTACACTTGTTGCCTCTACAAAATTATGCAATATCCAGCATGGCTGTGCATCTTGTTTATCACCCTATGTCTACTGATGCTTACTCTGGTTTACAAATTGCACCTTGAGTATTCCCGAAAAGACATGTATTTATTTTTTTACCTCCTTAATCATCCCAAGAAGATCAGCTTCGGTCGCCAAGATGTCACCCATCTTGGCTGCCTCCCTGGAACTCATGTGAGTGTGCAAAACCGTTGAAACACCTTCTGTCAGAAAACACTTCTGCTCATCTCATTCAATAACCCCTCGTACTTCCAGTGAGCATTCTGCAGAGCCTGCAGGGAACAGGACACAGCACGTGGCCTTGTTAACAGTCGCATCAGGGAGTGTAGCTCATAAAATTAGGTGTTTTTTTGTTTTTTGTAAGTATTTGTTTCACAGTTTAAAACCGGAAGTAGCAATACTCTTAACGAAATAACACCAACATCTCACAACTTACAGCATGGACACATAACGTTCTATTTGTTCTGCTTTTGAGTTTTGCCATCTTTAACCATTTTCAGAGACAAGCTAGTAGCTACTTGCCGACAAGCTAATCAGATACGTACATCTCACAGATGCACAGTGGACGTCATCCTCACCTCAATCGTACACCGTTAACTCGTTGGTAAAAAGATTTATATATCGCTTCCGTCGCGTTCACCCACAACTCAAACCCATACACTCCATTTTCTTCAAGGTTCACGGGCTTCACTTACACGTAATGTCAGTCAGCTAGCCATTAGCTAGCAACCGTACACAGAGAGGACGCTATAACACCTAGCAACCGAACTTGTTGGGCAATGCCTGCCGGAAAGCAGAGGCGAATGTCGTAAATAATGACAACGCCGCTCACGCTTTGTGGACAAAAAAAAATCCAGTTTGGTTTCCACTAGAGCCGTTGAGAGAGAGAGTGGCGACAACAAATATCTCTCATTTTTTAGAAACAAAGTGTAATACACAATAATGTGTATTGAGCATTCAGTAAGATATATAATTACTATATAATTATATCATTTGCCCCTTTCACTTCATGGCTATTGTTGTCTGACATATGCAATAATAAATCTCTTATAAATAACACTGCATCAACGATAGTGACGAATATCAAGTTTGTATTTTCAACCGGAAGTAGTTTGCGTGTCAAAGGTCGCGCACATTGTTCCTGCGCGGCACAACCGTGGTTCACGTTGTGATGAATGAAATTGTATCCAAAGAGGATTTCTAGCGCACACCACCAAAGAGTAATCTTCTGACCGCGACGTGAGGCGTGTGTGCGGAGTATAACACCAGGGCATCATCTTATTTGAGGGTAAGTTTGGGGAACTATGTGGGCAACATGCTAAAGCTAACAGCTAGCCCGAACAGGAGACGCCACTGACCACGGGTGTATGAGGGCGAACTTACAAGTTTGGCTCACGATCAGTTTTTACCTGGCAACAACTTTGTATGGTTGTCGCACAGTAAACGTATGTTAGTAACCAATTTGATTTATTGTTCATATTCACCGTTGTTCGTCAGTGGGAGTAGACAACCACAGTTATGAACGAGCTTTATCTCATTCAAATCAAATGCACAGTTTTGGTTTACTGTCGGGTGAAGGATGAGGGTTGAGACAGATGTTGTCTAGAGTTAGGAGGTGAGCTGGCGATGTGTGGTCTGCAGAGTCACTGTAAACCCTACGATTTACTGTAGATGAAATACAGTTACAGTAATTTTTCAAATATTGCTTGGCTTCAGGCGCGTGAATTTCATAGAGTAGACTTGCAAATATTCAGTGATAACTCCAGAAAAGTTTTTTTCCCCGTGATAACCTTGTTTGATGTAACTTGTTTGAGGTGACTTGTTGGGTATCTGTAGTATTAGAGGATCTTCCTTGTGTGTGTTGTCAATTACAGCAAATTGTATACTTTTTCCTTTTCCTTTCCAAGATCATAGACCACAACAGAGATGGCTGGGATTCTGTTTGAAGACATCTTTGATGTGAAAGACATCGATCCCGATGGCAAGAAGTTTGACAGAGGTGCGTCAAATGCTTTTTTAATTAAACAAGGCTGAAGAAGGAAGTGAATCTCTGGTGATCTCTGGTCTCTTCGCTGATGTATTGGACATTTCTGCAGATAATAAACCATCAAGCACCTTTCTCTTTCGAAAAAGTCAAGCACCTATCAAGCCAAAGTCTCAGATATTTTATTGATAGTGCAAATTGAAACCAAGGTAAAAGGCAAGTGAATACTGGACTTACTTAATTAGGTGTCCAAGAACACAATTCCAAATTAATACTGATATTATTACTTACTCATTCACTAATGCAGCTTCAGTTATCTACATTTTAATTGTTTGGTGTTGATCTTGCTTCGTAAAGTACCAACCCCAATTTGGAATCGATTATTTTTCTGTGTATCCAGTGTGTCCTACAATTTAAAACTTCAAATCATGTATGATTCTTTTTTGTACAGTGTCTCGTCTACATTGTGAGAGTGAATCTTTCAAGATGGACCTCATCTTGGATGTGAACATTCAGATCTATCCTGTCGATCTTGGTAAGAAAATTAGCTGATTTGTTCTTTGCTTAGTTTGAGTTAAAGACTGATTTAGTTGATAACACAATCCTAATTGTTATTTTTAATATTGCACTTCGCAATAATCTTTTGTGAGGATTCCACAAAATGTGAAAACTATGGCAACCATTTATGTGTAATATCATGCCAGTGATATTCCTCTCTACTTACAACCAAAGGAAACCGATAGAACCTGTAGATGTGACAGAATCTTTAAATTAGGGAACAAAGTACCCTGCATAAAAGACTCACCATAAACCCACAGTGACCATGTACACAATGATATGATTAAAATAGTCTGGTCTTATGTGTCCATTTGATTAAGGTGATAAGTTCAGACTGGTTATTGCCAGTACGTTATATGAAGACGGAACCCCAGATGACGGAGAGTATAATCCCCAGGACGACCGGCCGTCTAGGTACGACACCTGCTCTTCATATATGTGTGCTATATTACCATCACATGCTGTTTAGTTCACTTTTTATATTAAATTATTCAATAAAGTTTTTTCCGTGTAACTATCCCCTGATGTATGCAGTTGTTGTTTTTTTCTGTTTTTTTCCCAGCTAGTTTATATTTTAGCTTTGATTTCACTTTGTCTAAATTTCCAGAGCGGACCAGTTTGATTATGTGATGTACGGGAAGGTTTACAAGATTGAAGGCGACGAGACTTCCACAGAAGCAGCAACACGCCTGTGAGTGATGTTATACTGTTTTATAGAGTAGCCAAGATACCATTAGTATGATTACTATAAAACTCTGTAGTGACTGGCAATGAATTTAGTATTTATGTGATTAGGTACCTGCCATAATTATTTATTATTTTTTATGTGATTTGTTACATTTCGTCTTCTTCTTCTTAGTCTTCGTCTTCATATTCTTCTCGTACATTGTGATGTGTACATAACTACACCATACCACAGTAACATTTCATTATTACACTTACTGCAAATATAAAAAAAACTAAACTCGTTGCAGAATTGCTTTTACAGTTTCCGTTTCCATATGTAGTAAAATAATCCAATTAGTCCATATTTTATGTTGCCTGAAGAAAGCACTTTAAGTGGTCTCTAAGTGAATGATTGTTATTACTTTATAATTTTAATGGAAAGTGAAGGAATGCACATATAACCCCTTGAGATAGTGACACGTTTAGTAGATGGGGGATTATATTTGAAATATATAATTTGTTTGCTTTAATCCATGGTCTTGCTCCTTCTTTCAGCTCTGCCTATGTGTCTTATGGTGGTCTCCTCATGAGGCTGCAGGGAGATGCCAACAACCTTCACGGCTTTGAGGTGGACTCCAGGGTTTACCTGCTCATGAAGAAACTGGCTTTCTAAACTCCAAATCAGCTCGCCCACTTACCCCCGGCTCTTCCACTGCCACAGTCGACCCGGAAGTCACATTGACCTGCAGACTGAAAGCCTTTTATAATCCCAAGTCTGAAGCATGTGGCCATCACCGAGAGCAGCTCACTGACAGAAAACGTGGAGGCTGTAGAAAAAAATGTTTATTTTTTTTTATTCTCATAGTTACGAAATGTTTCCTCGGTGGAGATGGACTACAGACTAAAGACTGTGACTCTTAAAAAAAAAAGTACTGCAACCTCCATCAGCTGGCATAATGTAAATAAAGATTTCTTTTATACAAAGTGATTCTTTGGGAGTCAAGTCACCGTAGATTATTTTTTGTCTGAATATATTTATTCTTTTAGATTTTCTTGCAGCAAACCTTACACCCCAGCAGCTATTTAGCGGCTTAAATTGCTTTTAAATTTTACTCCTCATTATCTGTATCTTAACAGTGCTAGCTACCTAAGCTATATAAATCACAGGGCAGTGGATATGTACAATGGATGTATATCAAATTGATCAATTTTATGAACATAAATGAAGGTAAGAGGTTAGGCATTAGAGTCAATTAAGTTCTGTTCCAATGAAAAGTGTTCACAGGGAAGATGGTCAGTCCACCAGAGTGACAAGAGCAGTATATGCAAGGTGTTGCATGAGTTATGTCTTCATCTAGCGGAATGCTCTTCATCAGCTCATGTCAAATTTTAGAGATTGCACTTAATCGCAGCTTTAAGATTGATATTCTTAGACGGTTATTTATATGTGTGTAGTTACTATGAGTAGCTGCCACCTAAATCTGTTTTTTATGCCTTGCATTCATGAAAAATCCCCAGACCAAACAGCTTCTTGAGTACTGAGAGCATTTGAACTTGAGATGTTGACTTTGAAGCTCTGGAAAGAATTTTTGGAAAATGAAATTATTTTGCTCACAGATGGGACGTTGGTTCCCGGGATGCCATAGTCAACTGTTCTATATTTGCTCGGATGGCTGCAAACTGAAGTGTGGACACTCTGGAGACAGAGAATTGAATTATGGGTGAAGAGGCAGCTTGTGTGTGCAACGCAGGCTTCTCAGTGTCAGCAGTAATGGATGTCACAGGATGGGGAGGGACACTGCCAATGGCTCACACAGGCTCCTGACATGTGCCTGAGAAGCCTGGAATACATTTGAATTCAGCGATTCTGTAGAATAAGCGTATTGCCTTGTGTCAACAGGAGTGGAATGTAAAAAAGTACGGCATGTCATTGTCACACTTTGGACCAATCGATCATGGTTTGGACAACACAGTATGTCTGAGTATTGTCTTACTTGGAATTGTGCCACAATTTACGATTTTCTCAAGGGTACTTCCAACATGACATTGCAGCATGTCACAAAGCAGACGTCGTCTCAAACCGGTTTCATGAACATGACAATCAGGTCATGTGTGCTCCCCAGATGCCAGATCTGAATCACATAGATTGGAAATTGGACCAGAATCTCACAGGTTGTTTCACACATCTCCTGTGGCATGTGACATTTTCATGCATCATGTTGGACCTTATATTTTGAAGTTTATCAACAGTTCATAAGATTGCCTTTATATTTACATTTTAAGTTTGACACTTTTTTTCTTCTGACCTTGGCTAATCAAAGAACTGAAGGATATAATTGAGTTTTCCCCTCTTTTATAGCTCATGTTTTCAAGATTTTACAACTTGCTTTCTCCAATTTTCTGTCTTTTAGTGATTTCCATTCATGTTGCTATGGAAATCAAATTAGACCTTTTCAAAATTTACTTATGAAAGCCGCCCCTTGTTTTGCCTAAATTAGCTTATTTTAAAATGATAATGCCTCTGAGCACACAAATTAATCTGGGCGCTCAATACTTGTTTGTATATTTATCTATCTATTGTGCGACATTGATCAGTTACGCAATCATACATAACGCCTCTGTATGACCGGTACATACTATGAGAAGACACACACATTTAAAGAGAGAAATTACATGAAGTTGGAAAAACATAGGCCTACATTAAATTGAGAAAGAAATAGAAAATAAATCTGTTTTTAAACAGAGAAAAGAGTTTTTAAATGGGACCTTGTTGAAAATTACCTATACCTTAAAGCTCATGAAAAGGAAACAGTCCAAATCGCTCCTCAGAGCTTATGATTCTTTGAAAATATTTGAAGACTGACCTCTATGATCTCTTATGCGCTCAGGGAATCTACTTTTCATTATTATTTATGTTATTATTATTTCATTTTATTTTATCCTTAATCATTTTGCATATTATTTATTTGTTATTTCTTGACACTTGTTTAACGTATCCTTATGTGCCTTGAATATTTTTGTAAGGGTTAATATTAAGACGGTAATGCTAATGGTAATATTCTGTATATGATATTTGTTCAATAAAAATACAAATTAGACCAAATTTGGTGTACATGGAGTCCACCGGAAGTGACGTCGTTGGAGTAAACCGCGCAGGATCCTCCCGGCGGGGTGCGTTCGATTGTTTGCATACACCGCTGCAGAAGAACAGGTCTGCTTCTCCAACCTGTTCAGGTAGTTTGCGTCGCGTCACGGAACGTAACGTGTCACCGGTACGGATGGGTAGATCCATTGCTTTCTTCAAAGTAAAGAGTTCGAGCTGGGAGCGGACAAGGGCTCTGTGATTATGTCCTTGTCGTGTCGGCTCTAATTGGAAGCACCGCACTCTGCATTACCATGTCCGGAGTGGTGCGGGCGCAGCTCTCTGCGGAGACACGACGATGACCGCGGCCAGTCGCCGGAGCGCAGACAGATTCTAGTCGCAGATGGACGACCGACGGAAAAGGAAGCTGACGTTCTGCACCATAGGACTCATCTTCCTCCTGAGCGGCGTGGAATATGGTAGGAGTCGTTCATGCGTGGCTGGGATTTTGACCATAAGTTTTCCCACCAATTATTACACACTTGGTTCCATTTGTCAAGCCATATGGTTTGTAGACAAAGACAGTCATATTTATGTATTTGTATTTATTTATTAATGATAACTAATAATGAGGCGGTGATTGACGTGTCAATGATTTAATTCAATAAACATATTGACTGACTAACTGTGGGACGTCCTGTCCTGCGTCCTGTGAAGTTTTGAAACAGCCTGTCTGGTCAGGCTGTTTCAAAACTTCACAGGATCAGAATCTAGGCCTTCACACAAATGCAACTTGAGCCATGAATAGGTTTGCCATGTGTTCAACAAATAAATAAATATATAAAATAAAAAGATCCTCCTAAAGGTCAACAAAGATGAGTCATGTCAACGCCCCTTGTACACCGTCAAGCGTAGATGTAATGTTCTAAAATATTTGACAAAGGAGCAAGATACTATACGGGCATGACAAGTTTCCTCACTCCCACACACACAAGTCTCTTTCAGGGTGATGTAACTATCCCTCGGACAACAGTCTGGAATTTTCTCAGAGCATGCTTTATTGTGTGTCTTCTGACCCTGAAATTGAATTTGGATTGTATTGGATCAGCACCATCCTTTGTCTAAGCGATAGTAAGGCTGGAAGCAATGACATGGGACGTGGAGAAAGAGCTACCCCTGCAACCAAAGTTAAAGTTTGCAGAGTTCAGGCAGTTTTTTCTGGTATTAATAGCACGGACAATTCAGACTGATCACACCTTGTGTTTAGGTCCTGATTCAGTACAGAATACAACACAAGTGCTTATGCATTAATAGTAGTGGTCAAATGAATACATCCACGTTTGTATTTTTTATTGAAAGTTAAGCATTCAGTGGAAAGCCTTGGATAGGAAAGGTAAACTGCCCAAGTTAAAGTCACCAAAAACTGAAAAATTATTTAAATTCAATAGAAAACAGACCTTTGATGGAATTAGGATATTGGCAAACGTACAGATGTCCTGTAGCAATGGAGGTACACTAAGCCTAACGCAAAAAATTCCAAAATGTTTATGTTGATTGGATGACAGGTACAAAAACGGCTAATTTATCATGAATTTAAGGTAAAAGGAAAATATTTCCAATTACATATTATTACCTCCACCCAGGATGTTATGTGATTGGTTGAGTTTGTCTGTTTGTTTGTTAGCAGGATTACTCCCAAAATTCTGGACGAATTTGCTTGAAAAAATGTTCTTGAGAAAGGTCTCGACCATGGTGATTCAATTTTCTAGGATTTTTTTTTAAGGTAAAACAGCAAGTACTTAGGGGATTGCTCAGCCTTAGCGGAGGCCTACGCTCTCCATGTGCTCTTGTTTGCCAAGTATTCCAGTTATCGCCCAAAATACGTTTGAGCACAACTTTGTAATTTGAATACGACTATTCCCAAGAGCAAATAAGCCTTTAGCTAATACATGTGACGAGGGTTTTTTTTTTCACCTGCAGAGCATAGTTAGTATGAAATATGCTATATGCAGACTATAATGTTAAAAGTATTTGACTAAAAAAGAGTTTAAGTTTTGCCTTGAATGAGTAGAGCTGCAACATTAATTGATTAATCCATTAGTGATCGCCAACTATTTTGATTGCCCTCACTTCTCCGTCCCCAGCTGTGATATTGCCCACAATATGGCGGTACTTGCAGACTTTAGATGCAGCGCCGTACTTCCTGGGTTTGGCACTGTCAGCGTTCAGCTTGAGTGGCCTCCTGTCGGGACCGCTGTTTGGCCACTGGTCGGACAGAACACAGGCCACCAAGAAGATAATCTTGTTTGCCAACATTTTCGAGATAGTTGGTGAGTCATTCTTCTTTACTAATATTAAATGTAGCATGCACTTCACCTTCAATGTGAAAAAACACCTCAATCTCCATTTGACAAATGGACATTTGACTCTCCAGGTAATTTCATGTACTTCATGGGCTACTCCAAGTGGCTCTTACTGTCAAGCAGATTGGTCGCAGGTGAGTCTGCCGCCAGACTTTGGCACTGATCATATCTCCCGTCAAAAAAAGTATAAATTCGAATATGTTAGTTGGCTGTTGCTCAGTATGAATCTTGAAATTGTACCGACTTTAACCAAAAAATTATAAATATTGAACTACCAAATATCTGCTTAGCTGTAAAATGCTGGGCTATGGGATTCAAGGATACATTTTTTTTTATTATAAATATATTTTCATCAGGCATTGGCACGGGTGCGGGCGCATCCATCTTTGGCCTCCTGACCAGAAGCACTGCTCCAGAGGACCGTGCCACAATATTCGCAGCTGCCATGGCGTGTCGACAAGCTGGCCTTCTGATTGGTCAGTGTTCCTCTGCTCTCTGATGGCCACCTGTCCATCATTAAGTGTGTTAGGAATTGTAATGGTTTTTATTTGTATTCTTTACACAGAAACGATATAAATAACGCAAACTTTCCTGGGGCTGGGACAAATGTTGAATGAAAGAGCATGGGGGGATTACACATCGAACAAATAATCAAAAAGTGGATCAAAGTAATGATCAACAAATGTTTGACATATAAGATGTGACCCAGTTGAGGGGTTGCCGTCTTCGGAGGCTACATTTGAAGACCATTTGCGTAACAGTGGTGTGACTCGACTCCATTTCCAAGGCTCCTTCAAACGCGCCTGACAAATCGCGCCTCCATCCATTCCCGGACAATAAAGGATCCAAAGTGTGGATTGGGACACAGCTGCTGTTAAACTGCTTTTTTTTTCACTTTGACGTTGACACAGGTCCAGCATTCAACATCTTCCTGAGGCTGTGCGATTTTCGCCTGGGTCCTTTTGTAGTCAATAAATATACTGCTCCGGGGGTAAGGACCAAACTATCATTTGACCTCTGTGACACATTTTCTGGCCACACCAAAGAAAATACTAACGCTCCTGTTTCACCCCCCTGCAGCTGTTCATGTGCTCGATGTGGATTCTCCTTCAGCTGGTGGTGGTCTTCATGTACTGGGACCTACCACCTCTGGAGAGAAGAAAACCACAGCATGGCTCAACAGCCAACAGCGTGGGCGAGGAGAACGAGAAAGAGGACGAGCATGGGCTTACGGAAGACGGGGAAGAGGGCAACGATGAGGGAAAGCCGCTAATGGGGTCCCAGGAGCTGGTGGGGTCCTACGGCTCAGTGGTGACGCCCAACGCCCAGAGGAGGAACAACGTCTCCTCTGCCTCCAATGCCACTTTGAATCACATCTCCCCACCTCAATCTCCACCTCCTTCAGAGACCCTGGAGTCCTCCACCACCGTTAAGAATTTCAGTAAATCTCGAGGTAGGTTTTGGGGTATCCTGCCAAACATCTTCTTCCTCTTCAAGGTTCCTGGGTGTATTCCCTGACCATTCCAGAGAGTAGACGGCTTTCTATTAATCTCTGTATATTGCAAAACTCTACTCGTAGACTTTGAATTTGTTTAGAAAAAATATTGGAAATTCCAGTTCAGAACTTGATTTCTCTCTTTCTTGGCTCCCTATCGTCCTTCTTTCTGCTCAGAGTGTGTGGTTGGTCTCTGACTCTTTTGTCTGTCTTTTCCTTTGTCAGTCTCTCTGAATTTCTTTTTTTGTCTTTATAGAGTTCTTGAGAGAAGAGGTGGTTGTGCTGTTGGCTGCTCAGTTCATCGTCTTCTTCAATCAGACAGCACTGGAGGTGCAGTGGAGGAAAACACACACACACACACACACACACACACATGCATTCATGTTCCCTTAACATTTCCTCAGTCTGGTTTTTAATGTAGTGTAGTGATGCCTCAGTTTTCTTTTTGGTTTTTTTGAGATATTGACTCATAGAACCTCTGGGAATTAAATTAAAAAAAACATGCTCGTAATGAAATGACTTTTGCAGCCAAGAATAGAATATTTTTAAGGTAAATGTGAGACTGAGTTAAAAATGACCTCACAGAACATATTCACCATTCCTTCCTCAGACCATGGTGACTCCATTGACTCAGAAGTACTTTGGCTACAAGGAAGTAGAGAACAGCGTGATGTACTGCCTCTGTGGCGTGGAGGTGATCGCTGGCTTCTTCTTTGTGCGCTGGCTGAGCCAGCGTGTAGCTGAGCGGGTGGTCCTGGTCATCGGCTTGGCCATCTTGAACATCTCCGGTGTCTGGTGCCTCATCTTCCTGGCTAAACCACTAGGTCAGACAGCGTTGCACTTGCACTGCTCAACATAGTTCTCTCACACCCAAATCTTTAGCAGCAGTGGATGATGATGCCTGCTGCAGAAGGGGCAATGTCTACTGATTTACCGATTTCTTTCCATAGAGCACATACTGTATACAGACAGACAGTATCTGTATAACCTTGTACGTATTCAACACCCACAGATCTGGGTACCTTTACTCAGTATACAGTATTGAGTATACTTTGGATGACAAGCAGGAATAAAGGAATCTTTGTGATCAAAATCAGCCCAGTAGAGCATGCATGTATCAATGCCCATTAACCGATTTGGTGTTTTCTCTTCCGCGACACTTTGTTTTCTGTAGGTGCTTTTCCTTGGCAGCTGACTGAGTTCGTCATTGGGGTGTTTCTGCAGGTTTTGGGTTTGCCCTTTGTAGCGGTGGCCCAGGTTTCCCTCTTCTCCAAAGTCACCTCTGAGAGAACACAAGGTGAGAAACGGCATTATTTAGTAAATGCATCAAAGCATTGATTTTAAAAAAGAAAGCAAGAAGATATTTGAGGATTTTTTTCAAAATCACAGCCGTGTGTCTTAACTGTATGTACAGTCTCTGGTTGAACTCTTTTAAAATGTGTGTCGTGTGTCTGGGTATTGCAGGTTTCAGTCAGGGAGTGCGTCGCTCAGTGGGAGGTCTAGCTACCATCCTGGGCCCGCTGTGGGCTGGTGGCCTTACTGAGAATATATACATCATGATGGGGGTGATATGTGCACTGCTGGTACTGCTCACAGTAAGTGAATGACACAGAGAGCGAGAGAAAAGAGAAGATAATTACAGTATGTAAATGATTAATGACTGTATCTCGACTCACAGTTTTGGTAGTTGGAACATTACTGTTCTGCAAATTCAACCAAGTCGAATCCATGTTCAGATTCTCAGGGGTTTGTTTTTGTTTGTTTTTTAATTTATCAGTCATCTATTTCCTGATCTTCAGATTAAGACTTTTTTTTTTTGCTTTAGAATTTTCTTTTATACAACCAAAGTTTAATTGTGTACTGAAAAGGACAAACAATGTTTATGTTCCTCGTTGATTGGCCCTCATTGCCCGTGTTCACAAGACACAGCCTTTGACATGTTTAAAATCGGAGCCCATAATTTTTGTAAATGAGCATCTCATTCCCTTTTCCAATCAGAAATGACAGCGAGAGTCTAATTGGAACAAATAAAAAAAACAAAGAAACCACGGAAAAGGGTTTAAAGTTAGAAATAGGAGATGCGAGTTGACATCTAATAGCCAGCAGCTCCTCTCGGATTAGGGAACAAACAAGCATAACAAAATGCTTGTAAAGCCTGCAATGAACCGTGGGCGAAACCACAGCCCAACAACCAAATGGTTCCACTATCACTTAGAAATAACCAAACCAAACCTGGGTGTGTGATTCTGAGAGAAGGACTGGTAAAATGAATCTTACCTTGCAGTTCTTTTTTCCCAAATTGGATCCACCAGGAACCTCCATTCACAGCCCTGTCTTTTCTTTCTTTCATTATATTCACATTGACTGTATAGAACATGTTACTGTACATTGCTGAGAGCTCTGATGCAGTATTCCAGAGCCCACAGCAGCATTTCAAGTTCAAAAAATATTTCAGTTTTGAGGATTACTGCGTCCTAAATCTGCTTTCAGGATTCGCCTAGCAAGATTATGATAGGAAAGTGCTTTGTCATATTTTTATTGTCTTTTAAAAAAATTAATATTATCCCCAAGTGGCTTTAGACTAGTGTATTAAAAAGAGGTTGAGACTGATTTGGCTGACTCATAATGGCAGACTAATACCTGTGATTTGACGATTAATTTTTATCTATTTGTCCTTGGTTTAATGTTGCTATTCCTCTTTTTTGTCCTTGAAGCCAATAGGAAATGAACCCTTCGACTCGATTAGCAGAGACTTCTGGGATAAATTAAAAACGAAGAAGAGAATATAGACAACAGTAATTTGTTTTCTCAACTAATTCCTCAGAAGCAAACACTCATTCCCTTGCCTCTCTCATGGAACAGTTTGTCACAGTTTTTATCGATGCTTATCTAATCTTTTTTAATGCAGATTATGCTGGCTTTCTCATATGACCGTCTGGTTGAACCTACTGCTGAGGAACGAGCTGACAGCCCAGACACCTGTGCTTAATCCGGAAGGTATACTGTGGCCATTTGCAAATATAATGGATGCAGTGCTGAATGACTTGTCATATTTTTTATAAAACAATTATTTGATTATTTTATCATTGAAAATATGAGTAAGTTTGTTTCTTAGCTTTTATGTGTGACATTCCTCCTGCATCTCATCCTGTATTTTCTTTTTTTTCTCTGCACACACCCAACAGCATGCATATCATTCCACCTCTAGAGTGTTTGCCTAAAACATGGACTTGTCAACCTTTGTGTGCAGCGGTGGATGGAAGTTTTGGTGTATATACATATATTTCCTATGGAAATATAGAATCAAGATGGCACCACATGTGCGCGCTTCGACCTTTTGCGGTTCTGCAGTACCAAATAGGTGCATCACACATTCTGCTTAACCTTCTGATTACTAGTGAATAAATTCAAATGCCAAATGGTTGTGTTTTTAGCTGACCTCTGACCTTGTGTTGCAGCAGAATCAAGGTTCTGTGTAAACTTTTTTTAAACTTTATTTGGAAAGAGGATGTTTATTGTCTTTTCAAATGAAATATTCAAATGATTGACCAGACTTTTACTTTGCAAATGCATAAGAAGGATTGCAACTTTGATTGAACATAATTTCTAAACACTTATTTATTCACATACATTTAATCTCTGTCTGATATATGTATAAACATATGTCCTTGAACACACAACAAAAAACTTTTATTTATTAATTTAATATTTCAGAATGACCATGAAGCAATATGTGTGTGTGTTTGCGTCAATGTCTGTTACAAGAACTACTAACACTTACACAAACAAATTGCATTAATGTGTGTTTTACCTGTTTATATCAATATGATGAAAATGCTGTTTTAAAGGTATAATGCACAACCTGGCAGTAATAAACTTCTCAGGGAAACATTTAATACTTGTAGTCTCTGGTGTAAAAATGGACACAGTAGTAGATGTTACAATTTGTCTCTATATCATTAATTGGTAAATTGATTGATTAATTAAGAAATATTGGAACCCCTCTGTCTTAGAAAAACAAACATATATAATAGGTGGCTATTAAATTCTGTAAAGGCTGTTGAATTATTAAACTATTTTCCTGCTTCGAAAAGAGCAGAGCAATACACACGTGTGATATTTTGTTGGGGATGTGGTACATATTTTCAACACTGGTGGGCGCTCTTGGTCTTTGTTTCAAAGTATGCGTTTGCCATAATTAAGTCTGGTGTGTGTTGTTTGATCCTTGTTTTCCAGATTGCACTATTGCAAAAGTAAGAGTGTAAAAAAATAGTCATGTATTTGTTTTAGGTGATTGTACAGAAAACAAATAAATTTATCAGTAAAAGAATTGTTGTAGATAGATTATTTCTTGCTGATTTGTAAAGGTCACAAACACCAAAACCCATATTAGTATTATTTCTTTATTTCTTCCATTAATGGGAAGCCCCTGTCCGTTCCTTCGTTGTTCTATATGTATGATTTTTCTTCATAATAATGCAAAAACTGCTAAGCAGATGTCCACAAAACTTGGTGGAAGGAGGAGACATGGGCCAATAGAGAACCCATTCAATTTTGGCAAGGATCTGGACAAAGGGGTGGATGCAGGAATTTTTTATTTGATTTTTGGACATTTTCCCCATTTTCCCAGAGAATAATTCATGGATCTTGATTAAAACATTCAGGCATATTTAGGAGACTGATATCTATGAGTCTTGGTGTAGCTTGATTGGATTTGAGGGGACTGTTGGGCTTTGGCAGAGGTATCGGCTCTACTGAGTGCCATTCCAGTTTGTAATGTATTTATTTATCATAACATGTACATTAACCTTTATTGTATTCCTTGTCTCTTTACAAAAGGATTCACTTCCATCATACTTCACTGGCTTTTGTTTTGTTATTCTCAAGTCAAACTGAGTATATGTGCATAATTATCATAAGGTCAGACCAAAAATACTATAATAATACAAATCTTTGTATATTTCTTGAGTGAAATTTTTATACAATTATTTGTATTTTTCGATAGGCTACTTGTTTTCTTTCAAATCTACACCGCCTTTCATCTTTTATGATATTTCTTTGGTAAAAAATTTGTAAAACAATTTTCTAACATGCATCAAACGTGATCATTGCAATTTAATTGTCAATTACACTTATTTCAATACTTTATATTGCACTTATATATGGTTGTAAATAGTTTAAATAAAAGATTTGGGTAAAGCATATTTACTTTGCCTGTAAATTCATCCAATTTATTTGATCATTTATTATATTGGTATATGTAAATACATATTTGATTATTTCATTTTCAAGATACCATGAACAAAATATTAAACATACATGCTATTTAATGAATTTTTCAGGGTTAATTCAGAACTTTAAAATGCATTTTTAAGTTGCAGAAATGAATGTAAAGTAATGATTTTTTTTTAAATTCTGAAAGTCTTTCATCTGGATGGATATGACCTTGTTCCACATTTACTGTACAATTGACTAGAATAAATAATAATGATTGACAAATTTATTATATAATGTATATTTTTAAATAAAATATATCAACATAATGCTAATACAATTATAATACAAATTTATGTTTGCAAGCAAAACAATTCTGATAAATTTGACTCAATAAATAAAGAATTAATTTAATTTTTTTTTGTTATTAACAGAATCTCTTTTTCATTTTATAAATATGTGTACATAAATAAAAAAATTGTGTATGAATTTCCATGAACATTTAAGGTAATAACTGGATTTATAGTCTCGAAAAAATGTTAGCCTCCATGAAATGAAGTAAAATGAAACAATAACACGCCTTTTTAGCTTCTACACCAACAATGACAAAATATTCAATTTGACCAGAGACATAAAGCAGCACATTTCTGAAGCTACAGGTCACAGCAAGTGGACGCAGCTCCACTGAGTGTCGCTGTGACCTCACGGACAGTGGCATGGCAGAGCCCAACCAAGGTCTTTCTTGCCCATGACAACACGCCGTCTCTCTGGTGACGTAATGGCGAGGGGGCGGGGCCTTCACTGTGAACTTTAGTTGAACCCGTTTCGATGGTGGGTGGGGCAGGTTCAGAACTGTTACGACACAGGGCCAGTAACAGAGATATTTTGGAGTTTGGCTCTTTTTTTTTAAATACACACACACACACACACACACACACACACACACCCCAAACAAACTTGGCCTACAGCGGCAGTCTGACCGAACAGTGACCCGACGTATCAGGGTCACAAGTGTAGAACACGTTGTGTGTCATATTAACAATAGTTGTCAGGGTACGTTTTTTAAGCTCGCTCGTCCTCCTCCCCCACCAATGACAGGGATATGGTCACGAGGCATGTACAGCCAAAGTCGCCAACGATAATGGACGTGAACTCTCGGTGAACTGTATTTTTCCTCCACGAGAAGGGGCAACGAGGGCAGGTGGAGTTCAGTGGGACATAAATGTTTTTGTTTTTGCTTTTATTGGGTTTTTTCTTCTCCCCCCTTCAATCTCATCCCCCTGGCTTGATCACCGATTGACCCTCACGCACTGTGCTGGGACAGTGTTAGGGATGAATCGAGATGATGCACTGCGACACTCGGGCTTGTGGGACACTGTGGCTTAGCCTAACATACATATTTTACACTTGGTAGTGTGGACAGAGCCACACTGCGGCATCAGGCACCACTTTTCCCACACATCTTCCTACCCTTGCCCTTTCTCGTGCACTTTACAAGAGTCTTTCCCGCTTCAGGGGACAACTTAGCAGTTAAAGAATAATACGTTCAACTTGGTCATTATAAGACTTTCATGAAGCAAGTTGAGATGGGTAATAAATGTCAGGAAGTGCTCTCGAGCTTGAGAACTTCTGAGCTTCTGAGCTTCCGAGCATATGAAATATTTAGTTCTGCACTGGTGTCGCAGATTCTTAATGTTTGTGCAAAAACTGCTGTGGCCGCAGTCAATCAAAGTGGTGGCACCGACAGAGACCCGTGAAAGTCTGTGAGTGTCCCTGCATGGGTCGCACTCGAATCCCGTGTTAATAATGCATGTGTCGCTCCGACAGAGGTGCGACGTCTCAAAAGTGAGGCGGTTATGGAAAAAAAATAAAAATAAGGGGAAGCAGAGTGCTTGAGTTGGCTACAGGAGGGCGGTGTGCACAGATGATAAAGAGTAAAATACATAGCATCCATGCCGAAGTAAGATTTTAGCCTAGTTTCTTAAGTTGAAAGGGTCAAATAAGGAGTGGAGCTTTGTGTGGCTGCTCCGGGACATGGAACTCCTGTAGAAAAGTGAACTCCATTTCTGTCACCCAGGATGGTGTGATATGCAGAGGATTTTTTTTTTCCCCTTCACTGGTCCTATCGGGAAAGCAGGGTGTAATGCTGTGTAATGCCTCTTCTGACTGAATGAATAATTAAGTCTGCGTAGCCTATAGCCGGGGCAACCCTGGGCCGTGTTGTGCAAGCTGTAGCCAGCTGCTATTTGCTCAGAGAGTTCTGTTTTGCCAGATGGGCCACGCTTCGGCCATCTTCAGCACTGGAAGTTTTCCTCTTACTGCAATCTTCCTCCAACTCTTTGATCCTAAACCATCATACACTTACTCTGGATTTGTAATTCTATTTGACCTCTGGCCTCGCACTTGTATTTTTTTGAGTCCTGACTTGTGTGGTCGATGAGACGAGAGTGGCAGGAGTTGAAGATGCCTCATGTCTCTTTTTACACATTTTAAAACTGGTGTTAGATTTCAAACACTACGAAAGGAATACTAATTTCTGCTTTTTATTGCAGCACATTTTTCCCCTTCTTACATTTCTCAGATGCATCTCTGTGAGTCTTCAATTCCTCAGATGTTCTGTAGACACGCTCCGCTGCCGTGGAGCAATGTGAATACACTTGAGGTAAACATTGGTGAATGGAAACAGAAGAGAGGGAAGAGCAAGCAGTGATAATATGCATGATATATTATCGTGTTATATTATGCCTAGTGGTCTTTTGTTGCCATTCAATTTCCCAAAGGTAACTATTCAAGTTTAAGTTCATTAATCTCTCTCTGCAGCCCTGCCTCCAGATCTTAAACGTCCATCTATCCACTTTTCACTGTAAACCATCCTCAGTGCGGTGTCACTGTTTTAACTGTGTTCTTACCGCGGCCATCCCGCACCCACGCCCAACAAAACTAACCACGGCGGACCTCCGCCCTCATCTGTCCCCTCCGCTCCTAGAGCAGATTACCAGCCCATCTGCATCGCCAAAGCCAGGCCAATGCTAAGCCGATGGGAGCCCTGCTCAGCAAGGCACTGCCTCAATTGTTAACCCTGATTAACTTGATGTGGCGTTCAGTAGAGGGAACAGTGTGAAAATCAAGCCAGTGCCGTGACCCAGTGCCCTGCCGCTGAACCGAGGGGGAATCGGGTAACCTTAGGGAGGGTGGATGGGAACGGGAGCCAGGGAAAAAAGAGAGAGGAGTGGAAAGAGAATAAAAAAAGAGAGACAGAACGATGGCAGGGAGATTAAGGCTGCTTGAGGCTTCAACGAAAGATCGCACAGGAGGAATTGATATGCACATAAATACATTTCTTTGCTGTAGTGCAGTGAAAACAGGGTGTCAGTTGCGATACAGACTCCCAACATAAAACATAAATAAGTATGACTTTCAGTGGCCCTGTGATGGGCTTCTTCAGAGCTACTCGGTGCAACAGAGGACATAAAAGATTCACTAATAACTACGATAGTTTAATTGTCATTACACAGAGAGATGATAGCACAGATGTCTGCTGCACAGTATGAACTGGAGCATAGCTTAACGATGGGACCACGCAGAAATGCAAACACTGTTGACGTCACGAATGAAGATTTCATTTGCGTTCTGTTGCATGCACAACAGCCTACATATACTTGTTCTGCTTTTGCTTGGATTATGAACATGATAAAAAAAATTCAGATGAGGCCTGTCCTTTTAAATATAACTGCGAACATACCTCATTTATTATGACATATTTGTGTATGTAGCATTGAATAATGAAATACAATAAAATTCCTTGTCAGAAAAGATTTGATCTTTTTTATTTAAGCTTTGTCTCAATATAACACCGTGCCATGGATAGTGCTCTGTTATAGGCTTTGGAGCATTCCTTACAGATGAGCACAGATGTATTTCTGTTTGCCGAGATGCATTTGACAATCTAGTTTTGTACCAAGAAATGTGTCACTGCCAATGACTCAGTTGGAAAGGTCAAGTCGAACTTTATGTCCACGGTGATGCCAGCATTGATATTTTGCTTTTGACACGTTGCATTTGTCTGACAGGATTTCAATTCATGTGTTCAAAATCAAGTTTATATTGTAAAAATGAAAAGCCAAAAAAAACAAACAAGAGAACATGTGCCAGTGGGGCTTTATGCATAACAACAAATAATCTATAAACTCTGTTGAACCCGAATAAAGAATTATTTCAGCGATTTCATGCTTTTTTCTTTTCTTTTTTTAATTCATTAATTGAAATGTAGGAATAAGGAGGTATTTCAAAAATTAAGAGGAGACATTTACTGGGAACTAGTGTTAATCTGCTTAAACAAAGAAATTAATTATGCAAAAGCAGTATTTTTCTGCATCTAGCTTTGTGTTGATTCCATCGTTGACTGAATGTCCGAGTGATATTTTCTCTCTGACTGACCGACTGTCGAAGTGTGAATGGCAATGTACTGTGAAAGACTGTGACTATGGGCTTCTCTTTTCTTCTTCTCTATCTGTTGTTATACATATCTCATACACCTGAAAATTTGAAGGATTACAATTTGGGGGGAGATTTGTTATGGATTACGACGCTTTAAGAAAATATTACTTTTGTGCAATTGCGATGACACCCCCAAACAAATGCAGGGATAATAACACGTTGGACCCCGCAATGACCCCAACAGGCACTTCCCTCTCTGGGCTCCTGGGCCTTTCTCCTTTGACCTAATAATAAAGCTGCTTTTGGCATTATAAGTTGAGAAGCAGCTTTGCCAATCTGCAGTGACAAATCTCTCAGGGGCTGCCACTGTCTTCCTTGCAATGCATGGATGCTTCCTCGCTCCACCGTTTTAACTTTACAAAATCTTTTTATCATCCCACTGAGATGCTAAGTATCAAGTGCTGAGCGAGCTTCGTAAGCCAACCACTTTGATTCAATGTCAAAAAAATGGGAGAAATTTCAACGAGAGAAAAAAATAGCCCTAATGGTCATAGTTGCTCTGAATCGGGAGCATCTACTATGAGTCATTAACTATGGAGTTAAGTTAGAGAAAAGTAGAGAAGATGGAAACATGTGAAGTGCCTAATGGTTAAATGATATATGCTGTAACAAAGTGTTCAGAAGTTTTAACATCCGGTGTGGAACCAATCATGTGTTCTTGAAGGACAATTTGCATTTTTTTTATCCCTATTACTTCAGATCCAATATGCTCTTCATTACTTACTAACTAAAACTGCAAACTACACTGTAGTGTAACAGCTTTTACACGGTGCACATTTTACCCTCTAGGCAGCCATTGGTTTCCGTCCATATCCACATTGCTTAAAAATGACTTACAGACTCTTGAAACTTGCTTAAGTTGCGTAATCGGTCGCAGTCGACATCAATGATTCTAATAAAGTTCCTTTTATTGTTCTGGGATGATGCAGTTCTAAGTGTAGATTGATTGGAGACATCTGGACTTGGTTACCTCTCATCTGAAGAAGAACCATGGGATGAGAGGGTATGGGAGAGACATGCAGTAAATGGTCTGGCCGGTTGGGAGTCAGACCTGCTCAAGGTCACTCTAACCATTCGGCTATTGGGTCTTCCCCCAACTCCAACTTCTCAAGATGTTGAGGTGCCAGAGATCGGAGTGCTTTTGACCTGTAGGCGTGATCGCATCCTAGGCGCAACAACAAATAGTCAAGGACGTGCTTCTCCGAATACAACTCGCCTCGTGAGAACATTGCTAACTTTGCAGTTGCAGTTTTTTGATAGGGGCTTTCTCGGGTTATTCTGGTCACTCAGGGTGGGCGGTAAGAAAAACAGACAGGGGCGGGCGAGGGAGGAGGGAGAGACTGTGTGAGGCAGGAGCCGGCAAGGAGGCTCGAGGAGCCTTGAAGAAAGGAGGGTCCTGGGATACCCAAGCATTACAAAGCAGTGACCCAGGATTAAGCGTGGCAGACAGTAGCCGTTTGATTTGATCGGGCAGTGCTGTGTTGTTAAATCGCTCATTAAATCCAATTAGCGGGAGGTAGAGGGAGACAGAACAGAGGGTGTGTGTAGAGGCGGTAGAGCTTTAGTCCTACTGCTCCTGAGGAAGATTGCGTGCCAAGCCGAGCAGGTGACAAAGTCCAACTCTGAACTGCTGACCCAGCTGTGAGACTCCCCACTTGTCCACTTCTTTTCACCCCATCTCCTCCACGCTCACAGCTGACACCTGCGGCCTCTCCGTCTCCGTGCACCTGCGGTGAGGTGTGAGGATGCTGGACGTCCAGTAACACAGCTGACATGTCACAGAGCATTCGCTATGCAAAACAGACTGTCAAGCCAATTAATGTCTCATCAGATTAAAGAAAACTACGGCCTGAGTGTCGCTCTCATGCGGTGCTGAGATAACACCAGTGCAATCACACCGGAGCCGTGCCAAGACAAATACCACACAATTACACAGCATAACACCGTCCCGCTGTGGCCTCCCAATTACCTTTCGCTAAACTTTTTAATTGTTTTAATTTATTTTTTGATCACGGCCATATGCCCCTAACCCTCCTGGATTAAATAATTCATCCACAGATTCTCCTACTTCCCATTTAACTTCAACTTAATCGTTTTTCCCCAGTTTTCATGGTTTATGATGTTGTTGTCTCAGAAATTGAGTGCAGCGGTTTTAGGCACAAACAAGGAGGGATTATGAGAGACTCTGACAATGTAGTCATTCTCCTCATAGAGCCTCCTTTGGTTTGGTGATCTATGAGTTCATTCTTGTTTACTTCACGGACTGTCACAACACAGCTGCACTAATGCACATTGTTTTTCCAACTCTTGTTCCACTGTCTGTCCCTTATCTGGGATTCATGCGTCACGTCTTTGTGCAATCCAAGTCCTCTGTCCTCTTTTTCAAAGGTATTTTAACCTCTTCCTAAAACCTCAACTTAGAAAAATACATTCTTGTATAACAGAGATAATGATGGATACAATATGAAAGGGTTAATTGTAATGGACAACTAATGATTTTGTATATATGTGACATGTGTGAAAGCAGTTGTGGATGTAAAATAGCCTATAACATTAAAGTGACACGATGTCCAGAAAATATTTTTAGATTCCAGGTTATCAGGTTATTAGGATCTGACTGGACAATTTATTTGCGCAAATTATACAAAAAAATCTGGAAATGTCTTAAAAACAGGACCGTCATGAACTCACAAACCAAAGTCCTAAGAGGCCTAAAAGAATCTGCAATATCTTCCAGTAATCTATGCATGTTTTCAATTTTATGTAATTCATCTTCATGAATCATTTGTATAGATTCTTTTGTTTATTCAAAAGCAGTTTTATATTCAATAGTTTCTCTAAATGATGTTCTTAAAGGCAATAAGATTTCACTACTTATTTCACTATGTATTTTACTTTACATATTTCCTTTGTATTGCTTTATTTTATTTTAGTATTGATAATATAGAATTTTTGTTGTGTTAGTTATAGTCATATTGAATAAATACAGTGATGTTTTAACTTTCACTTGTGTAATACTCCATGAGGAAAACAAATAGGTAGCTATAACTCTGCCATTGAATCCCGTGTCTGCCAAATCAATGTTAGCTAACTTAGCTTAAATTATGGCGGATTGTCCACCTATACCATATGGATGCCAGTCAGAACTGTCAACAAACATGATTCCTCATCCATGGACTGCAGAATCTCACTCTAGCTGTCTTTTTTCTGTCAGACATTTGATGGGGGATAATTGTCATGGGCACCCGACCGAGTTGATTGAGGGTTATAAATGATGTACACGGATCAGCCGCGAAATTAAAACTGGTAACTGTTATTTTGATTTTAATTATGTCAGTTAATCAAAGTGTTTGGATCTTGTCTATTTTGACAAGTGCAAAGGTCCTGGAATGGAGCCTTGAGGAACTCTGTCACACTGAAGCAGACTACCCGTTTTAACTAAGAGTGCATTTCTAATAATCCTGATACACTCAGGGCCCTGGGGAAAGTATATTTCTGTCTGAGAGCAGACATGTAGAACCTAATTCATGAGCAAATTATTATATATTTAATGACAAATTTCATCTCATCAATTTTCACACTTAATATTGGTCTCATGAATGAAACTACATGATATAAAATTGTAATGTCAACGTTGTTTGGTCTGGTTTTTCATTGAACAAATATGCTTATATTTGCTTTCATGTGCTGTGGGTACTTCAATATAATCTGCATTCCAATCTAGGCATTCTCAGTTTTACATGTGTATCTTCAAGTATGTTTAATCACAGACTGTACAACATTCTCATTTGTCTTCTTGTCCTTGCTTTTTTTCTAATGTAGACATTTACTGGGTTCCTTTTGGGTCTGTCTGCCGATTATAGGGACTCATATCTTTAAAATCCTTGGTTGAAATGACTTTTTTATGTCCTCTGGAGCCTCTTTGGGTATCTGTTCCTTAGGTCAAAGTGAGTTCCTCCTGGTAGGAATGCTTTTAGGGTCTCTTGTTCCTTTTACAGGAGCCACAGCAAAATCTCCTAAACTCAGAATACCACTGTATCTATTGAACTGACGATGAAACAGTATTGTTTTTTTATTAAATGCTTACCTATTGTAAATTTACACTATAAGTTTGAATGAACACAATATTACATATATTTGTGCCTTATGACCTTTCTGTTTTACATCATGTTGCTCTTATTGTGACCTGTACTTTGTATGGATGTAATGTATTTCCTCATACATTTTAAATGAAATTAATGTAAGTAAAACAAAGTTTGAAAAGAAAACTGTAATATAGACTTTTTTCAGAAGTTTATTTCATACCTTTGATTTAAATTGATTTGGACAACGGAGCAAATTTGAAGAAATTATATTCGATTCAGAAACACGAAGCACGTAAATTAACAGGTATTACAGAAGTTGTATGAAAGAGATTGACCCTCAAGCACTTGACACTACTACATTACTACACTGGAAAAGAAATTGTGTCATTATTTAAAACATGGGAAAGACAAAAGCCATCAAAAACAACAAATGATGAATATTAATAATTAAGTTTATAAAAAGTGTTTTTTTGGTTTTATTATTATGATTATTATATAAAATGAATATGTTTATTTACTAATATAAAACATAAAGATACTAAGGTTGAGCTTGATTGTTATTTTTTTGCTCAGTATGTACAATTGTGTGTTTTTTGTTTTGTTGATGTGGGTAGTATATATTGACTTATCTTTAAAAAAAAGTACAAATGAAAGAAACTTTAGTAAAGCAGCATCACCATCTCCTACAAAATCCTTATTAATACTATAAATAAAAAATATACTTATTAAAAAATATACTACCACAATTACATGGTTTATTTAATATATTCAATTATTTGGTATTACCAGTACTTATTGTTATAGTGTTATTTAAACATTTATTACAACTGGTTACAATTGTGAGTACAGTTACTGCAGATTAATAGTTCCTACACAATGCCTCATATCTTTGGGAGATTAAATATTGACTTTAAATTGAAGTTATAATTAATAAATATATAAATGCATAAGTAAATGAAGAAAAACATAAATTTGGTTAAAAATAAATTAAATAGATTCCAATCAAGTGGTCCAGTTAATGTTTAAAAGAAGCTGAGAGGCTGTAATTGACAATTGAGAGTAATATTTGGTTATTTAATGTTTTTACAAAGACATGCAGTTAATATTTGTTGTTACACAATGAGATGTAATAAAACTTGAATGAACCGTATTTTTCCTCAGTACAATATTTTTGTAATTGTAATATTAGTTCAAAACATGCATACTGTATACGTGATACACAATTACAACTGTTGATTTTAACAAATGTTGACTGTGCTGATGTTTTATTAAGGCTTTATTTTATTGTATTTTTATTACTGTATTTGATGTAATTGACCTTTAGTGCCATGAAAGGCGCCATTAAAAAAAGTGTTTTTATTACACACACTTATGATGATGTTATACAAACCAAGCATTATATTATCTAATATCCCTATAGTGTAAGTATTACAATAGTCTTACGTGCATTGCCTCTAAATATACTATAATTACTTTTAATGAAGTGCCGTTATTCTAAGATCTCAGATCGTGGCTCACTCATTAACAGAAAAAATCTTTGTCATCAAAACAATTCTGTTCTGACTGTAATGCAACTCACGTGAGTCAT
The DNA here is from genome assembly GCF_022379125.1 of Scophthalmus maximus. Classification (NCBI taxonomy): domain Eukaryota; kingdom Metazoa; phylum Chordata; class Actinopteri; order Pleuronectiformes; family Scophthalmidae; genus Scophthalmus; species Scophthalmus maximus. The sequence continues at coordinate 9,924,179 of NC_061527.1, forward strand.
GTAGCGCATGGCCATCTAGCAGTACAGTTTTGAAAACTTAAGTCTTGCAGCCAGAAAGTCAAGTGCTCACATGCCAGCTTAGAGCCCAGAATCTATCACTTACTGTAAATATGGTTTCCCTCTTTATAAAACATGTTTTTGTTTGGTTTCTTTTTGCACATGATGAATCTTAGAGTTAACATTTCCTGTAGCCGAGAATCTGGAGTTCGTTTTCGTCACTGGTGCTGCCTGCCTTCAGTAAGTGTTATGTACACAGGGAGAAAAGACCCGAAGTGCCTCACACCGAATGAACTCATCACTGCGTTTTTGCCGACAGCGGTTAGGATGTCCTCTGTAAATGTCCGCCAGCATTAAGAACAGAGACGAAGGTGGTCTACGGAGGTCTGGGATCAGTGGGTAGCAGGGTTAAGATGGAAGTCCTCTAGTATATCCACAAGGAGCAGAGAGCTTGCTGTAGCTTTACTGGATGACTCGGTGCCCCTAATTACAGTGGGAAATGCGTCCTTATGCGTCCCAACCGTGGAAGTATGACTCCATTTGGAGTCATAATAAAAATGAGCAGAGCAGCCGCAACCTTTCCATGACCTTTGCCATTTTGTGCTGCGTTCACCGGGCTCTCAATCTCCAACCCTCCTGTCTCCTACCTTTATCCAGCCCAGGAAACAGACAAACATAACAACTGACAAACTCTTCCTCATGTGTAACATCAGAAAAGACCTCGAGAACTGGTTCAATGGGTTTTCCTCAACTATTCAGAGTTGTCCTCTTTTGCTGAATATGTATGAGGATGGCTGAGGGGGGACAGTTATGCCAAAAATCTCGCTGTCAATCCCTCAAGAAAAGTAGAGTGAACTTTTCTAATAGGCCTTTAGTTCCAGAATAGATCACAACTTTGACACTGACGTATCATTCAAACGAATGTTATTTGGATTGAAGGGAAGTGAATTGACTTAAATCGTGTCTCAGGAGTTGGGACGCAGAGGGCCGCCTGTCCGGGCTTGATGCAGCACAGGGGCAGCGAGCCAATAGAGGTGCACGAGGAACACGGGGGGGGGGGGACCTATTTAAAAACAATCCTATCTCTGGATCCGCTGTGGGCTAAACAAAGGCTTGGGCCTCATTAAGATAAGAGTGTCCTCGAAAGCAGACCAGTTGTTATGTGAACATGCTTTCAGGGAGGCCACTGAGAGGTTATGGCCCATTTTTTTTTTCTGAATCACTGTGTGCCTTTACATTGCATCATGCTCTCGCTCACTGAACATGCTCATCAGTTTATCCCCTCCATCCCCCTTCATCACGTCTGTTGCTGCCAATCGCGTAGGAAGGGGGAAAAAGCAATGACTAACATTGGCTAAAAGTCTGGCTGTTTTCCTGATGGCCACAGAACAGAATTAATACTGGGAGGCTGGGGAGAGCAAACTACTAAGAGGAAAAAGAATTAAAAAAATAAAAAGGTTTGTTCTTGCAAATTCGATAATAAAACAATTTTTTTTGTTTTCTGGGTCAGCTCATTTATGTCAACAAAAATGTTCTGGATCACAATTTTACCCCCTGTAAGCATCAACATACTTTTGTTTGCTTGTTGTGTTACTAGTTTTTACTGTTCACACTATAATATTATTATATAATATAATATGAAGAGTGATTTCTCCTGTTTCAAATTAAACATATATTTTTTCATTTAATATAACTTTTTTTTAAAGCAGAAAAAATGAAAACCAAATTCAATTAGGTTTTTTTCAATACAAGGCTTTCCAGCATTGCTAAACTGTGAACACATGCTTTTTCAACAAAAACAAATGCATTTCTTTTGACTTGAAAGAGCATTAGAAAATAACACTGTGCTGTACATATTTCAAGAATATATATATATATATATATATATATATTACATATATGCTATTGGCTCTGGATTCTAAGCTTAAGAGTTGCAACTTTTATGCAGGATGTTCAGTTATACATACATAAACATAAACATTGTGTTAAATTTTCTCTCTGGTACAATATTTACTGAAAATGTTTCTGCATAGAAATATGCTTCCTGTATAATGACTAGTAATAAAAATGACAGTTAAACCATGAATTAAATATTTTTTCAAAGTAAATATCGAGTCTCAAGTATCAAGTAATGGTCAAACCCTGACAACTTTAGGGGTAAATATGCTTAAAAAATACGACCATGTCAACTTACTTCCTCCACTGTGACACGTTAATGACAATCATCACTTAATCAATTATGATCTTTGTTATTGTAACCAATTTATTAGACGGTAAAAACTCTTCATAACTAAAAGGCAAACAAAACTAGTCTAAACTAACCTAAAATACACAACTTATTTCGGCTCATGAATAAATCAGACACTTCAGTTCCCCCTTGCTGTAAATTAGAAAAAAATAAAATAAAAAGTGAATCATAAACATAAAAATATTCAAAATAAGGACAATGGACTCTTTTTATATTTCGGAGCAATACATGTTTTCCATAAAGTGAACAGACCCTCAGCAGCAGCGGAGTGTGGCAGCCTTGAGAACGCCGGCCACAGACATGGGTATGATGCTCTGAAAGAACAAAAGCTTTTAACTCCTGTAGTGTATCAGACATGTGTCTAAGCTTCATCATTGGAAAAAAAAAATGAAGCTTAGCTGTTAAACTCAGACACGGTGAACTTTGAATGACACAGGGTTCAGAGAAAGGTTATTGGTTCAAATTGGCTGAAAGATCTGCTCGGTCCGACACAGGCTGTTTGTTATGTGACAGATATTCTCCATTAGGGGGCAGTATGTTACCTCGTTTTGGGGCAAAGCTGGGGTTAAGGGCAAAATAATGAATGAATAGAAAGAGCGAGAGAGAGAGCGAGAGAGAGAGAGTGATATGACCCTCTGATGAACTGCAAATCTGCTCAGCGGGGCATTGCTGACTGGTTAAATGCCAACGGTCCACCTGCGAACGAAGAACGATGACAATGATGCATCTGTGTGCGTATGAGCGGCTGTGACTTTTCCTACATGTGTTTGTATTTGCCTGTTAGCGCCTTCCTGAACATTTGGTGAGTTCCTGGGTGTGGCTTATCAAGCGAACATGTGGCCGGCAGCACAACGAACAGAACGAACGTCGTAAACCTCCAACATTTCAGGTTTGTCGGCTTTAACTTGTAATGTACAGACCAAACCCAGCAAACATTTTTCCACCCAGATTAAATTAAGATTATTTGAGACGCTTGCTGCCAGGTCACTTCTCAAAACAACCCCATGGCCCCTCTTTTCTCACTCCAGTTTCTGGACTTTTTTTTTGGCTCTCTCCTTGTCTTTTCTCCATCACTTTCCTAACAAAAGCCAGGACCAGGAGGCACATGATTAGGCCGCCACTAATTGGTATCAGATTCACCGGTTTGGATCAGCACCGTGCTGGCCGAAGCCAAAGTCTTGTTCACATCTGCACAGAGTGGGTCGCTGAGAACCAGAGTGTGTCGAGCCGGTTGGCCCACCATCAGTTTTCCCCTCCACAGAATTGCAGGCCTGACATCACGCACAGTGCTCCGGGGCCAGACGAGCTCCGAGCACACGCATGTATGACAGCTTTCATGTGAAGGCCAAGCTCTGATCAGAGGACCTCCGTATTGACACCTTTCACGGTTTGTTAGCACCTTGACAGTGAGGGAGCAGGACAGCTGAGACGTCTGCAGTGTGATGGAAAGAATAGCCCTGCGAGGAGAGAGAGCGGAGGTTAAGGGAGGTGGGGGCGGACATGGGGATTAGGGAGTGGGGTCTGCCTGCCACATTTTCTACATTCGTCCCCAGACCCCAGAAACTCACATGCACCGACTCACGCGGAAACACACAAACATAAAATGCAGACGCACACTTGCACTTTTCACTGATGATGCACACTCTGCCAGTGAGCTCTGTGTTTTCTGCAGTCTTTTTTTCACCCATAGCTAGTAAAAAAAAAGGAGATATTTTATGACTGGCCTCGCCACTGAATTTGTTCCTGCGAAGGCAGCCCAGTTTTGTTTCGACTTCATCACAGTGACATGAGCTGGCAGACTGTGGGGGGGGGGGGGTCAAAAATAAAATACCAAGAAGAGTGTGGAGACACCTGCATGCAAACAAGGTGGCCCCTTCCCCTGGGGTCTTCTCTGACCCGGAAAAGAAGTAGCTAACCAGTCGTCAGAGGCTACAGGATTGTTTGTGTCCATTAGTAGAGTGATGGCACGCTCACCGCAGTACACAGACTTAACCAGCAGCAAACACTTGGGAGGCTGCCATTGGATATGAGACAGCAGCCACAAAGGGGTTTCCTGTCAATAGTCCAACAGTGTTCCAACGTCAAACGCTTGGCAGCCTCGGCACCGCCCCCGCTATTGGTTAACCCCTTATTTAACCTGACAAGTTCACCAAGAACACATGTTTGCTTGCGACAAGGCCCTCGGAGGTCGATGGCAGGGGATCACTGGATGCCTTGGGATCTAACCACTCAGCAAGACTGGTGCCTTTATGCAAGTTTGTACCATGTCCTTTTCCGATGCACGTACTTAAGCTGAACCATAATTATTGATATCATGATAAGTTGGACAAATGCTGAGGTTTGTGAGGTTCATCACTACTATACCAAGACAGTTCAGGGACAACGGTCAAAAGCCTTTTTCCCAAACTAAACACAAAACGCACACAAAACGTTATTTTAGTAATTTAATGAAATATTACACATAGATCTATTAGATCTGTGATATAATTAAATTGTGCACATCTCTGTATGTAAGTATAGTTGTTACCATGAAAAAAATATTCAAAAAGTCTCATTAATATCTGTACAGAAATAATACTTAACGTCAGAGATTGATGCAGGTCAAGACAAATTCTATCGCTGTTGCAGTTCATCATGGGTGATTGTGGTCATACATACTGTAACCATTACATTCGTCAATGAGAGCAGATCTGCATTACTCATTTACTCTCCAGATCTTTAGAGTTGGTTGGTTGAGTAGAGTGTGACAACTTTCCAGATACAAACACAGCTCATCTCAGACGTCTTTCATTACACCTCCCGCTGCTGCTCTTCTGGAAGCTTCTCACCAGTCTGACGACATCTTACTGCGTCTCCCCAACATCACTGCTGTTTCCTACGGGTATTGTCTGTGTCACCCCCCTGCTGCTTCTCAACCAAACCCCCTGACACATTTTTTTTCTTTCAGCCAGCTTCCCGTCGCAGCTATTTATTTTTTTGTTCCTCTGCCAGTAAGTGATGGCAGCCACCGCCCCGGGGAGCAGAAGTTGGGAAGTTCCATGGGATGGGAGACGAAAATGAAAGTGACTTTCAGGTGAGTTTGGGACGTAGAGGGGCTCAGATGGAATGACGTATGTTAATGGAGATATCTAAAATCTGGGGACTTTTTGTCCAACCAGAGTGTGGGGCACAGTTCCCAAGAATTTAAGATCATGAATTCAAACTAAAAAGCAAAAAATCAGACAAAAATGTCACAACCAAAGAAATCAGTTAGATCACAATGTTGCTCTATTAATTTATTGGGAGCTTACAGTAAGGACAGGTGAATCTTCTTATTCACTTTTTTTTGTTTTGCCTCCATAGAAATACTCTTTTGTAACAAAGTTGAAGCTTTTGTTGAAAAAATTGGTTTACATGTTAACCAGTGCAGCACTACCTATATTCTCACTTTGTGCAAGAGATCGTACAGAGAAACACTCCTGATGAGGAAAAGCAACCTAATTGGTTTTCATATTTCATTTTCATCCTTATATTTGGCAAGCAAACAGCCTAAAATAGCCCCGTTGAGTACAGATATGAGGCCTGCGGTTACTTCCAATGGCGACCAACCCCGGACGTGAATTGGCCAGCTATTTGTAGACAGCCGCTCATTCCAACCCTCCATCAGATAACGGAACAATACAAATTGGGAACATTGATTGGAAGGGACAATTTCACCGCTGCACTTTTGTGGGGCATTACAATGCAGGGGAGCGTAGGGGGGAAAAAATGACCTTCAAAAGGTATCGCTTCCACTCGTCTTGACTGACATTCATCTTGCTTGCTCTTTAATTAAACCAAAGTGAGGTCAGAACGATCGCTGTGCCACTTTTTTAAAAGCTTTTTGTGGAAATACAATCCTGTGGCCATTTTCTAAGCCAGAGTCACCTTATCCTCGCTCTGTGTGCCGTGGCAGCCCTCTCACACTCTGAACGTAGTCCAAACACAACATCCAGGGACTGTACACAGCAGGAGGAAGAAATTATATAGTGTGATCCCTTATTTTTTCTTCCTTGTCACTCTCTTGCAAGTCTCTCTGCCCCCCTCTGCCCTGCTGGCATGTCCAATCAAATTAAAATTGGATGAAAAAAAAGAGAGAATTGCCGCAATGGGGCCATGTATCTCTAAATTCATTGAAGAGAGAGACCGGCGACGGAGTTTATTGCCACCCCTTCATCCCCTTTACCTCTCGTAATTCTGGGTGGAAACCAAAGAAAGGAAGAAAGGGCAGCGCCTGCTGCCTGGAGACGTTACAATAACAGAAAGAAAACCAACCAGCAAAAACACCAAAACCCTTCCATAATCTAGGCGACGGACGGAGGCCTTCGGAGCAAGTGACAAAACCAGTGTGCGCATGCATCTGTGTGTGCGGACAGCCCACCAGACCCACTCATGGGTAACAGATGGTGCCTTATCATTGGTCAGGATCGGCCACACAGCACACATTCCTAGACATGCCCGTAATGCCTTTTTTGATGTCCAGCTAATGCTAACTTCTTGTAGAATTACACATCGAATTACCACCAGGGCGTGCACTTTACTCTGTGCATCGTAAGTGTAATCAGACAGAGCACACTGGGGGCATTTGTTGAGCTAATTATTGTCTAATGATTAAACAAGCTTTTATACCTTAATGTCTGATTACTTTTTAATTATACATCCGCACATCCATACCAGCAGACCCATATGCGCCCGCGAACGAGTAGCCGTCGTGCGAACAGGCTTCCTCACCTGGTCGCTCTAATGGCTGGCCTTTTAGCAGCCTCCCTCGCCCTCCACCCTTTTGATAATGCTCTTTTATTCTTGAACACATTATTAAACACTGTCACTCAGTCGCTAAATACCAGGAATAGTTGGATACGAGCCTAAACAAGGATAAGGGGGGGTGGAGGGCAGAAAGGAGGGAAAGGGTACACAGAGTACTCTGAGTGATGGATCTGCTGGAGTCCATAAATGCTGGTGTTGTGAATAGAGAGAGAAACGTAAAAGCTGGGATGCTGAAGGAAGGCTGGACGGAGGCCAACGGTATAATGGCTGGGGTGAGGAGTTCATGCTGGAGTGCAGCAGGGGGCCCAGTGTTCCCTCTGGCATGGCTGGTCAGTGAGAAAGATGACTGACACCTGGTATAACTGACTGGATGATTGACGAACGCAGTGGGCAGCGTTAAAGTCCGTGGGTGGAATGACGTTGGTGGTGATGATGAATATATAGCTTAACAGATGTACATGTGAGCTTTCTGTGGTATGAACATATGCCCGAGCACATCTATGTGTCTGGGTATATTCATGAGTGTGTAACTTCAGCTTGTCCTTAACACATCTGGAATTATTATTTATTTTTTCCCAGCAAGAAAGAAGTCTTAAGGTAATGCAACACATCCTCTTGCAGCCACACTGGAGTTCTGCTCGACATAATACTGAAACTGTATGTTTGATTTTCATGGTTTTCTGCAGCTTGTTGAAGCGGAACTCCTTGTGCTGTGAGTCAAAGAAAAGTGGCAAACCTTGTTCTCTGAGCAGCAGGTTAAGTGTGTTTTTGGGTCGTTTCTCAAATGAGAAGTGCCCTTAATGGGATAGTTTAGATTATTTTAAGTGTGGTTGTCTACAGTAGATGGCGGTTTGGAGAAGCAGCAGGAGTACTGGTGTCAGAACTGAGCAATGTACTGCTGTGGACAGGGTCAGCAGCAACACATTATTTAGACATCTAAAACCACTTAACCTTGCTGTGTGACTACTGTGTTTTCCCATAAGAAAAGGCTGTCTGATGGCAAGGTTAAGTACAACCCCTCATTGAATAATCTGAACTATATCTGCAAACTTCAACACATTCAAAGTATCCAGTTTAAACATCAATTAAAAGCATACTATTTGACATTGACTCTTTTGGGTTTGTTTCAACAGATTCAACAGATTGTAGCAGAATTGGATGAAGTTCCCCAAAGCGATGCCCACTTTCATTCGGCACCCGTGCTCCATGGGTGGCTCGTGATCTGCAGTGATTTTCTCCGCAGGCCACGAAACGAATATGGCGAGAAAACATGCCATAAACCATATGGATTTTCTGACGTGTATGATTTAAATGATCTGATTCTGGTAAATGATGACTGAAACATTCATCTCATGCCTTCATTTCTTTACCCCCATGTCAGAGAACAAGCAGTGATGCAAAGAGTTAACTGGAGTTTTCAGGAAAACAAAACAGAGTTTTATTTGCCCCTGGTAACAAAAAGAAAATTAAACCAACAATTTGACAGTTGCACTTATAAAAGCAGTCAATAAGCTATAGCTATACTACATATACCAACTAAATTAATACAGTGTTAAATGAACAAACATACCACCCGCAATGACAAATCAGGGGACAAAAATATATACATATACTGGTTTAGCCAAACCAAGTAATACACGAAGTGAAGACAAGATGGACGCCAACTGCAACTAAATACATAGTAAAACCAAATAAACCCAAACACCCCCCATGACATGGCAGCACTTGGTTCAGCCCAATCAGGAAGAGACCTCCCATGCTCAAGGTAACTCAGAGACAAAGAAACAGAGAATTAATGAAACAGAATAAAGACAAACAATCATTGCAAAAAAATAAAGTGCAATATTAGCTGAGTGTGGTTGACTGCAAATTAAATTAAACTGCGTGGAGATGCAAAATAAAAGATAAATTCGTGGGCAGCAAACTAGCCAGGTGAGTGTTTGAGGGATGGCCATCACACCCCTCAAACACTCAAACACTCAAACACTCAAAACACTCACCACATTATGAAATATCAAAATCTTAGTTATATTGTAAATGTCTACAAGCAGTCTCAGTGTTCAATAATTACTGGCATATATGTTCTGTTTATTTGATTTTTTCATTTCAATCAGAGCTCCACCCACAGAAGGAGGGCAGGTCTTCTGCTGGGCCTTCCTCACTTTCTCAAGAGGGATCCTTCATGTTTTTTTAAGACTGTCAAGGTAAGCGTTGTTTAATTTCTTCATTGCAGTGGTCAAGAAGATGTTAATTTAATGTCCTGTAGGTCCTCATAGTGATACCTATTGATACATTACTAATAAACATGTGCTTTCTGTGGATGTTAGACAAAAACATGCACTCCATTCCTGCACATTGATTCAAATTTGACACAAGGTTTGTTCTAAATCCTCAAATGGAACTGGCTTTGTTTTGTGACCCTTTAGTTGTGTGATAATAAGTGTTACCATGTCTGAAAATGGTAAACGTGTTTCTGTTCAAATATTGCCTGTGGTGGCAGATGTGAATGTAATCCTTAATACTTCTGTGGCCCTGCACTATCTCCCCGTTGATGACTTTGACCCCTTCCCACTCTGGTGACTGATTGTCCAGTCTCTTCCCCAGGGTCTTTGTTGCTCCCTTGCTGTTGTGTTCCCCGCAGCTTTAGAATTTGATGTCATACAGATTATCAAGGTTGTAAGACCAGAGATCTTATGGTGTTGAAAGGTTTTTGGCTGGTCCACAAGCTGTAAGGAACTGGTGAAAAGGCAAGGACCCCACAGAAAAGACCAAATGAAACAGAAAAAAAGTCTGAACACCACACCAAACTGGCCACTGTAACAACTAGGGACAGAGGTAATTGGAAATATAAAGCTTGGAGGTCACAAACTATGCTTAAGCTTCAAGAAGTAGTGCTCTGTCATCCAAAAAATAATGAAATATATTCAAGAGCCACATCATAGCAATTCAGTGTTCTTTCATTTTGACAAATAATGCCTAACAATGGTTTACGCAAAGCTTTGCACCATCGCCCAAAGGCAACACTATGGCTCTTTTGAGAATTCATATCTAAAGAAATAGTTGTAGGACACATTTAAGTCATTGTCTCTTAGAATAAATAGAAATGACAGAAGATGCATACTGTAATGGTTTTAACTTAAAATTGTGATAGTATCCTACATTTTCTGGCACCATGTAGATGCCAACATACTGCTAGAACAAATAAAAATGGTAAGATCGTTTCCTTTCTTTGAAATCTCACGTAGGCCACAGATGATGAGATCACCTTCACCAAGGGGTGAACGTTGGTGTTGTGGTGGTGAAAGAGGGAGAAGACATAATTGACACGTCAGTGGTCCCTGAGGAAGCAGTGATCCTGTCTGACTAAAAGCTGAGCCTTTTCTTTGACGTTTTTTTCTCTCTCAGTTGCCATAGATACATTTAAATGATTTTTGTTGTTGTTAACAACATGTCAGTTAACATATCAATTCACATATCTGCAATAATTGGGGGAAAAAAAAAGTTTATATAACAACAAAACAGCAAAAGCAGTTATTGTAACATTTTTAATGTCACTGCATTAAGATAGTGCCTTCATTTTGGAATGAGGCAGTGACGGTACACTTAGGAAGAGATTTGTACTAGAACTGTAAAGCCTCTGTATATGAATACTACACTAGTAGCTGACACATTGACTGATGGCACCACCAAAGTGGCCTTGTTTTGATATTTAATAGCCCTTGTGCGCCCCTGTGAGGGACACATGATGAGGCTAAGCCAGGGCTGTGACGGGCTTAGCCTACTGGTTATTGTGTGGAGTGACGGGCTGATGGGAAAATGAGTTTCCAAACTGTTGTGAGTAGCAGCCACAGTTTGCTGATGTCACCAGTGCAGGGCTTGGCACAAAGACATGGACATGTACACACAAAAAGACACACAACGATCACCTGCCTGGAGACAGGGTGGATTATGGGGAATTAGGGGGCACCATATGACTTGGCACTAAAAACTGGGGGTCCTGTTGTTGTCGGTGGCGCAGGATCTGATCTTCTGCCAAAAACACACTGGCCGACTCTTACAGTCGAAGGCACACCGATGACTGAGGACACACTGATGCGAACACATGCACAAGGTAGAGACACACTCTCGCCCATGTGCTTGTGCTGACACAAGCATCCTGTACAATGCGCTTTCACACACACACACACACACACATACAGTTAATTCTGTGACACACTGAGACACCACAGATATGCGTATTCTCTCTCTCTCACACACACACCAGCTCCCAGGAGTGTAAGCGTGTCCCCTATCCGACAGTAGCAACTGTAACAATGACAAGGCTTAGCGGTGCAATAGTAGGCCCCCCTGCAGATTGACATATGAGACGGCTTGTTCGTACAGTGCGACCATTCACAGCCGCAGAGCTTGATAAATCAGATTTAGCCAACACCAACCTGCAGCTGTGCACGGCTTTAATTAACAGCGAGGCCTTTACATGAAATGTCAATCTTAATTCGGGCTTTTAGCGGCAAGCATGTCCAGCTAATGTAAACTCTAATGTGGTGCGGTGGATGGTGGATTACACAGATTTCACAAACTAGTCTTAATTCAAGCTTTGCTCATTTTCTTCCAGCAGAACTTTTAAACAGAGGTCACGGGTTTCAACGGCACATATAGAGTTTGCCGAGTTCTAATGCAGATAGCGCAGGTGGCCTCACAAAAGCAGTGTAAAACTTGGGTCACATGGTAAAAGATTGTCATATATTGTTTCAGTTCTTTTTCTTTTTTGTATTGATTTTGTCTATTTGTGTGTCAGATATGACTGTAGAAGCTACAGAAAAAAATAGTAAGTGGACCTAAGTGTTAAACTCTCATTCCCGGGGTCAAAATCTTTTTCAGTGTACACCAAAATTTACAAGATAAACGCAAAGTAAATTTCCCCAAGGACTGTAGATAACCTCATCCAACAGAATACCAGCATACTACAAGAGTTAATTGGTGTTCTATTAAAGGGATTAACCCGACCTAACCAACTTTTTTTTCTAACTGTTCGAAAAGAAAAATGTACATTTGCCTTCATGTGCTACTAAAATGAGCAGAATTACCATCCTCCCTTTACAGGTGTAAAACACACATTGCATGCAAAGAGGGCGACTACAGTGAATACACTGCTGCTTAATAGTAAACTGTTAAACGCACGCACACACACACACACACACACACACACACACACAAAACATACACACACAGCATTCTTGTTTGGATTAATGCTCAGTCATACAGTACAAATACACAAACACTGGCACAATTTTCAGACATGCTGCACACATACTTGGAGTTGGTATATGTATGGAGCAACACACACACACACACACACACACACACTTACAGTACATCGAGTTATGCATATCTCTCACCCCCCCTGCCAGTTGTCAGTCACTGCCTTTGAGCACAAGGCCTGAGGGACTAGATTAAATCCTTCTGGAGACAGGATGACTGGGTACAGAGGCCTGTGCTTAACACACGCACACGCACACACCGGCACACACACACACACACACACACACAGGCACACAGTGAATGACAGCATGTCCTATGCTAACTATCTCTACATGATGAAAGTCAGACGTCTTTGTTGAGATCTTTTGACAGATTTGACACTCCTATAACATAGAACAGTGGGTCTCTTGGAAAAGAAATTCATGATTAACAAGGTCCAAGAATCGACTAACTAGCAGAACTAGAATGTTTAAACTTCTAGTCAACGCTGCTGACACTGCATCGGAAATTAGAAAGCCACCAGTAAATATTTTGTCACGACTGCCTGCAAATAACGAGCTAAAAAAATAATGTGAGCTCGTAAACATTTCATTGCCTTGGCCTCCAGGACTAATATAACCAAATGGCTGATTTAGACGTTATCCGTGTAATATAACAAATGACAAATTAGTGGCTCAGTGTTGTGTCCCTGCTATTTCAATTAGTGATATATTGACAATAGTGAAATTAATCTATCTCCCTAAAGAAATGAATAAATCTAAATATTTATATATAAATATATATTTATTTTTCCCCCCAACCTCTTAAACGGCATTATAATCGACATGATCAAAATAAAACTTGGGATGTGTCAACGGTATTGTCCGGTGATTTCTGTAGCTGAATACCCGGTTGCGATGTTGTGATTTGTACAATGTTCCTCCACTGGCTGTTGACAAAGTGCTGGCAGCTGCAGATGAGTTACAGGCATATTTTAGGAGGATACTCAGTTTTTTGCTTGTCACATCACAAAATGGCAGCAGCTAGGCAACCGTGAGTGAAAGCTGAAGTGTCCAGCCTTGAGAATGAAAGTTATGCAGAGGCAAACAGATGGTGATGAGATAGTGAAGTTTTCTGGCACGGCGCTTTGCAAATTTTGATGAGCTCTTTTGTTGTTCCTGAACGCCAACGTCAACTGTCTTCCTGGCTCTGCTGCAAGTGGCCATAGCAGCTGTAATAATATTGCACTGACAGAATTATGAAGGGTTTATGACCTAGTTCCTGCAATTGAAATTGGGCTGGATACTGCATACTCCGCTGTGTGAGTCAAACCTGACTACATGATTGGAATGTGTGTCTGAAAATTAACTATTTCCTCATGGAATGGCCAAAAATTGGTATGCGAGCATGTGATATTGGCCATTCTCCATTTGTTTCACTCAAAGGAACGGAAGGGGCATGTTTATCACCGCATGCATTATGGGTAAGATGATACACATTTCAATCTGTTCAAAACCGAATAGTGCTGCATGGTTGCCGTAGGAGCGAGAAAAGGGTTTTATTGACAGATGACATAACGTAATGGCTCCCCCATCCGCTGTCTCGGATGAAAACTGTGCTGTGGATTGATGGCAGCAACACCTGAAAAATCCTCCATTTTCCTCAACCAACAAGCATTAAGTGAATGACTCCCAGTAGAGGGAACTTGCTGTCAAAGATACTTATGTGCCAATATATTTATGGCACTTATGTCAGTATATTTCTCCTGGGGAAAAATAGTTTGAGCATTCAAACTTGCATTTTTCTTTATTGCTGAGTGTACAGCCGCCGTCTAGGTTCTGAAGAGACCTCTAGCACTCCTGTGTCCTTGGGTGTGGAGTCTGTGTGTGTGTGTGTGTGTGTGTGTGTGTGTGTGTGTGTGACTCCTCTGTGCCATCCACCTACACCATTATATTTTTGATGAACAGGCCGCGCGGACGCAGTCCAAACTCAAGGGCACGACCCATCTATCTGCCATCTGTCAGCGACTTGTCATCTGGCTTTAGTAATTACACAAGCGTAAATACAGCAGCCGGGAGACAGCAGTTTGACGGCTGAATGAGATCTATGAGAGCTATGCGGAGCGTATTCCCGCGCGTCTCTGGTGGGTTACAAAAAAACCCCACATAAGATCGAAAAGCATTCCTCTAAGGAAATGACCGCGACTTTTATAGGCCGACTTGGAAGTGTCCCAGGCCTCTGACCTTTAATTCCACAACATGGCCTCCTGATTGTGTGGCGACCTCCAGTGCAGACTGGGGTTCAGGACTTAGATGGTTGGAGACTCTCTACATTGACCGTTTAAGGGAATATATGTGTGTTCGCCTGGAAAGGACACAGAGCCAGAAAGACGGAGGGGTTACGGTTTGACCTCACTTGAGTTTTTGACTTAATCTTTGTGAATAATCTAATGACTCTATTTCATATTATCCATTTGGTCTTCACCACGGGAGCAGAGGGGTCACGCCAGCAAGGCAACATGGCAGAACAAAAGGGTTTTATATATACATATATATATTTTTATTATTTTCTTTTAACTTTTACTTACCCAGGGGAGATCAACTTCATAATGTCATGGCAGATGTCGCTTGACAACATTGTTCTCATGATAAAGTGTGTTCCTAAAATATGCCGCAGTGGTGTATTTCTTCAGGTCAAAGACCCGTCTTTTTCTATTACATCCCTCTCCCAAATCTTCCTTGAGATATGATCTGACAACTTTTTTAGGTGAAAAGCTTGTTTCTTCGAGCCCCAAATTGCCTCTTGCTTCCCAGTCCATCCGCTACCAGCATCTTCTTTTAAAGAAAACGGCGTCTTTTAAGAGGCATTTACTGCCTTCACAAGGCAACCAAATAGGGAAACAGCCAATGAATAAACATGAAGAGAGGACTGTTTTATGCGTGGACATCTTTGACCAGATAATCTACGGGAAACAATTCGCGGAAGCAATAAAATAAAAAGGCCTGTAAAGCAGTTGAGGGAGATCAATGAAGCAGACATTTGACTCTGAGGCTCAGCAGGGAGGGTAAAACACCTTAAATCTTCCATCCTGAACACTCCATTCCAGACTGCAGATAGATTATTTATCTTTATGTGTCGGCAGTAGTAAAAGATTAAAGTTGTCTGGACCCAGTGTGGGTCAGTTGTAGGTGGTCTGGCTTCACAGACCTCACAGACATTGTTCCTTGTTGAAAAAAAGGCCTCACAGCAGGAGATTTGTTAATTAATACCATTGATTGTTCCACACCAGCGTGGGTCTTTGACAGTCGGCTACAAAATTAAAGTCAAGGTTCAGATGACATGCAGATGTACAGTTGGATCTATTAAGTCCACCACATCACATTGATGCATGTGTATCTATACTCTCAGTTTTTCGAGGTGAAGTGGCAAGTGCTGGTCTTGATTAATCCATTTTGAACCGAGTAGATTCTTCTTCTCAGTTGGCGGTGAAGTAAAAGTAAACAGACCCGCAAGCAATGAAGGATGGGAACCAAGTTGTATGGATTCGCTGACACGGAAGACATTTGCAATGACCGAGCGAACATGTTTGCCATGGCCGGCGCTTCGGGGGTAAATTTAAAGACGTGAAGATCTTTAGTTCTGATGTTGACTGACAGGTGAACCCCACACCTTCCCACCCCCGAGGTCTTTGTGACCACAGAGGGCAGGCAAGTAAAGGCTGATATTTCTGCAGCTGATGCAGCGTTAGGGTGAGGCATTTAATGTGGGTAAGGCAGATAGCTCGAGAATACCTATAGAGACTACTATATTTAACTTAGAGCAGCGATGGGGAACCATTTTCCTAACAGGGGCTATTTCAATTTTTATAACTTCCTTTGCAGGCCACGCTAAATTGCTTAATGCACTGACCTCTTTAATGCAATGGCCGGTACTGCTTCTCTTTGGCGAGGTGTCTGATGTCAGATAGTGATGGTGATGGTGCTATTCACAGTTTGTTTCAGCCAAAACCACATGCTCAAACGAATCCTCACCTTTGGCAGTGCCATTGTTACGGTTCACTATAGGTTTGGACTCGAAATGCAGACCACAGACTCGGGGACTAGTTAAAAGGTTTTTATTAGAAAAATTCACAGAGGAAAAATGTAATCCCGGGGTCGAGGTGTTGAGCAGGTTGGCAGAAGAGCAGAAGGGCTCCAGATCAACAATACTGGCAGATAGTTTTTAGGCAGAAGAGAGCAGGATGAGTGACGAGCAGAAAAAATTCACAAGAATTGAAAACTAGAGATAACACTGCAAGGGTTTGGCTGGGTGCTATACCACAGAACAGGTGAACCACAGACACACACACACACCTCTTGCAGTGTCGTACCATATCAATAAACTGCTCTGCAGCAGTTCATCAAGACGAACTGCCACTCTGGAACAATTTTACTTTGTTTGGGTTTTGCAGTTCTGCAGCCGAAACAAGGCACTTCTTTCCGAATTGTCCTTCTGAGTGAGGATTCTGCTTCTTAGTTATTATCTCGCTCAGCACAAAACCTGCCTACATAACCTTGTCTCTTGTCAGAATTTGCCCTTGTGAAAGCTGATTGTTGGGCAACCAAACTCCACTGGCTTCAGCACATTTGTCCTTGCAACTCATCCAGTATGGCGTGTTTGCAGCTGAAATGATGCTCGAGATTGACTTTTTTTCATCACTGTGACCACTTCCCCGCAAAAACTAGGCACCCGTTCATTCACCCTGACCGTGACTTGACAGGCATCCAGAACAGACCACCTTGAAGGTGAGGATGTTAGTCTACCGTTTTTCCTTTTATCACTGGGCAAAAAAGATTGCTGTCATGAGAATTTTGGAGGCTTTCTCAGTTGTTATTTTGCAATTATGAATTGTTTCATTGGCTGGATCAAATTTTGTTGCGTGCCGAACATGGCCAGGAGTCCTAAGGTTCCCCATCCCTGACCTATAGAGCATCAGCTATAACTAGGTATGATCCAGTCGACTATCTTCAGACTGTGGTGTTCCAGGTAACAGCAGGAGTTATTCTTTTAATATTTTCTTTGGAGCATTTCTGTACTTTTCACTGGATTTAATCAAAACAACTAGAAAAAAATGTGATTCCCTGGCTGTGTCGACTTTTTGCAGTTCCTTTTTTGCCAGAAAAAGCCAATGTACCTTGATTAGACGTTAGCTGTACCTGACATCTTGAATCCAGACTGACCTCAAAAACACTGACTCATTAGGTGCTCTACTCATTTTTTTGCTCCAGCAGATTTTTCTCCTCACTTTCCCTTTCCTTCTCTCCTCTAGTTCACCTTCTCTCTCTCTCTCTCTCTCTCTCTCTCTCTACTCTCCCACTGCTTCCCACCTCTCTTGCCCTCCTCCTGCTCCTCTTGAATTCTCAAAATGTACCTTTGCCTGCCTCACTTCTCCCCTCCGTCTCTTCACCTCACCTCTTCCTGCGTTTGTTTACCAGTGAGTGCTGAGTGCTGACCGAGCAGCCCCGCTGTCTCTCCACCACCTGCATTTTAACTGTGAGAGGCCAAGGGCGGCAGGCTGGGGAAAGTCTGACGTTTTAACCTTAATCTGACGGATGTTTTCCGCGGACAGCTTTTGACCGTTATAATGTAATTGTTTTGTTGCTTATCTGGCCAATTGTTCGAGCCCTCGTGGTGTCATGGAAGGCTGACGGGTCAAACTCATAAGCGCTGCTGGAAAATGCAAATCTGAACCTGTGATCAGCAGAGTGTAATGAATTTAAAACGCCTTATTTGGAACGTCTCCTCTGAGACGTGCAGGCCTTCGATGTTGTTTCTTTTTGCAAGGGTTTTTCTCACATTGCTCCACTGGATTGGGTGAACTGGAGAAACACTAAATGAAAACCAGTAGAGTTAAAACCTTCACGAGGTTTCACCCCGTGAAAGCTCACTTTGTGCATAGACACGGATGCTTTTTACACAAATGTGAGTTTTCTGACCTGGTTCAGTTGTAACGTTTCTTCTTGGTGCTTTCCCTCGCACTTGGCACAGATTGCGAAACCTGAAGGAACAATCGCCACTTCTTCTGACATAAAATATTGGAACTCGGACTGAAACAAATTGGACCAATAGTCCAATAATGTCAGTGGGAATTGCAAAATGTGTTTTATATGATCATATATTTATATAATAATGATGTTGGACACGAAACAGCCGCCCCTTCTCCCTTTATGTTACCTTCTTTAGTCTCCCTTAAAAATTATTATATAATAATACTATATGATGACTTGATTTAAGAACTTGCATCTTATTTAGATTTCATTTTTTTGCACTGTAACTGCTCTTCCTCTCTCGTCTCCATCACCTTCTCTCTTTCTGAGCTGAGCTTGGATTGATGCTTTTTTATTTTCATTAATCATGGAAGAAAGTAAACACAGGGTGGTTAGTTGGAAAATCCTAATTTACCGGCCTCCATAATCTTAATGAATATAAAATATGGTTACCCAATTTATGCATTTTTAACCCTTTACACAAACTGGATTTCACCAAAGTAGGGGATTTGTTTTTTGATTGACCTTGATTGTGGGCACAGCCATGAATGAGTGACACATAACGTGTAGACTCATTGTCCACTCACAACTTGTCCAGTGGGGCAAGTCAATTTCTCCTCCACTTGCCCTACAATTTTTTTTTAATAAAAAATCCACTTGTCCCGGACAAGGAATGAGCCTTAATGTCGAGCCCTACAGTAACAAAATCCACAGCCCCAGGGAGCCTTCTTCTATCCTGCATGAATAATTCATGAGCCAGATACAGTGAAAATAAATATTTATGAAGGCTATATTGGACGATTTAACAATGACATGACGTGCGTTTGGTTCAGAAAAGGCCTCTTGAGTCTATATCAAATATTCACATAGGTTTCAGGAGTTTGATTTTTGGAGGAGAGGGCTTTGAGTACAACAACATGGAGATATGGAGATAGACTTGTCCCAGAGTGTATATTAAAGCATGGTGATTCCAAAAACTGATGCATAGATGGCCTGTTTTTCCTATGCATACATTTCTGTATATATAGGTGCCAAAAAATTATCACATTTTATTTTTTTATTTTCTTCAGTGTACTTTAAAAAAAAAAGGAAAATCATTTTTCTTTCCCATAAAAATGTTAGGGGAGTATCTGCGTTTTTCCATCAGTGCACATTTCCCATCTCTGACCGCTGCTATCTCTAGTCTGTGTTTGTTTAAATCAATGCTGTAGATCAAGGCTGTCAGCTGTGTGCCGGAGAAAATTATTCATTCATGTTGACTTGACTGGAGTCCTTAAAACCCTCCCAACCCTATATCTCTGTTAAGGCTTTTATAGACTTTTATAGACTTAAACATCCCGCTGCTGTGTGCACAGAGAAGAAAAAAAAAGTCGTTTTGGCCGGACATCCAAGCTTGCAACCTGCAGCTTGGGGTAATGAATTCTATTAAATCAACCCACTCTCTGTTATTACGACCACATTAGAAGAGGCCAAAATCTGGAGCAAAGTACACAGAAAGGCGGAAAAACAAACCACTCCATGCTGAATGGACCGGTCCCCTTTTCTTTTCTTTTTTGGGAACCAGAAACAGGCTGCTCATTTATCAGCTGTCAGCTCCCAGTCCTCTACAGCAGGCAAACAGAAAGATGAAAAGAAGGAAAAGGGCATTGAGGACTTAGAGAGGCTCATCCGGATGTCCCGGGTGAAGCATGAGAAAGAGGGCGAGAAAGAGGGATGGAGAGAGCGAGTGTTGAGAGCAGGGCTCTTCAAATGTGTATGCATTTCAATGAGGAGATTTTTCGTTGCTGGACTGTGCAGATGTATTGGGAGTTTTCTTCCTCAAGTATGAGGAGGTGTGTGTGACGCAAGCGCTGTGTTTACCGATGACTCTTGGGAGGCAGCAGTTGGAACGCTAAGCAGACCTGCTATCGTCAGTCTTTTACCCGAAGGCTGCCAGGAAAGTGTAAGTGATAGTCTGCCTCTGTAGAACATTTTCCAGATTAGACAATAAAGCGTGTCACTTTTAATATTTCTGGACGCACAACACTGCGTCGACAGGTTGTGTGCACGCACGGACTGCGATTTAGACCTCAAGTACATTTTGTCTGCGATCTATTCGAGGTTCACACATTTTTCAGGACGGGGGGGAAGCGAGTGGCCGGTGCCAGAAACTTGTCATGTTCAAGCATGTTGAAGATCACTGTTGTGTTGCTGTGTTGGTTGGTACGCAGCGTGCGGTTCCTTTTACAGATAAGCAAGTAGAGCCGAAGAGCCAAAAGCTTATTCAGGGCAAAAACTATTGACTGCACTGCCTCCGTTCATTTTCAGTTAGATATATTGATTTATTTTTACTTGAACGTGCTTTCTACAGTCCACAGAGGCAGAACTTTTGTGCTACAAATCGTATGACGGTGCCCATTGACTGTCCAATCATCTCAGGAGCTTGAGGTTGAGATCACGGCGAACTCACTCAGCATGTAGGTCTTCACTTCACCCCGAAAACACCACACCAAATTTCCAAACATGGCATTATTTGGAAAAACCCACATCCCGGCACAAAGCAAAGGGATCTTTGTAAAATTTTGGACCGACCCAATTATCATTTTTTCCCTTTCGAGCACCTACGCTGTTTAAACAGCACATACACTTGCGCCGATCTGAGCACCCATGGACACGAGGTGTGGTCGGATGAAGCGCTGGGCGCTTTGCTATCTTGAGGTAGCAGAAAGCGTTTGTGCCTTTGAAAACCAGTTTTGAAGTCAATGGTGACGTATTTCTCTGTTCTTGTAGGGCACAGTCCTGTCGGTAGTTCTTATTCATTCAAAATCTCATGATTTGTTCTTGTTTAAATAAACAGAACATATTGAGTATTTCTTTAACTCGTCATTGTAGGTGACTGTGTATTGGGCAGCACTCTTCTTCTTGGGTATCCCCTCATCTCCACAAACTTTTTCTACTACTACTGCTGTTTTCAGACATAAACTCCAGGAAATTGAATATGGACATATGACACCGAGTCAGACGTGTTCACAACGGCAGGAACATTTCCGGAACAATTAGGCGCGGAATGGCGCCAGGGTTCCCTCCTGTCGTTTTAAAATGGCGGCCTGCGGAGACTACAGCTGACACCTCCCGGTCTCAAAGCCCCTAATGCTCAAAGGGATGAAATGTCGCTCCTGATGTTCTCTCCTCCTCCTTTCTAATAAAAGTTGGATGAGATTGAGCCACAGTTCAGCCCCAAATCACTTCATTGATCTCTTTTTCCGCGAGACCTAGATTCGATCCATGTATTAGCTGGATAATCTATCTTCTGTCTCCGTTATATTGTGCCTTGATCCTGGCTCTCTATATTAACTTCAAGACATATGGCAGACCTGTGTGCACTTAGCTCTACGGAGGGCCTTGCAAACTCATTCCCGTTGGCTGCAAAGATTGAGCTTAAAAAGAGGCTGTGAAGAATGAGACAACAAAGACGGTCTCCATTTTATTCAATTATCTCTCACCCCCGACTCGTCTCGGTGTATAAAATGGTTGTGATACATTCTACATCTCTCTTGTGGACTGAAGCTGCAATCTCTCTCACGTTCGCAGCCTCTCTTTCGCTCTTGCTCTTTCTCTCTCTCCCTCTCTCTCTCAAACACAATAGGTCTCCTCAGCCCGGATCCTGTTTGATGTTGGACACGAAACAGCCGCCCCTTCTCCCTTTATGTTACCTTCTTTAGTCTCCCTTAAAAAATTCGCCCACTTTATTTATTTCAGTCTGGCCGAGGTTCACTCATCGCCTGGCCGTCTGAGCTTGTCCCCTCTGTGCCCTTTTTTCTTGATAAAGGGAACCTGCTCTGGTCCATCACCACCTCTCACTCAGCCGCGGCCCAGGCCTGTGTGATTGACTCGGCCACTCTAACTCACCGACCCCTCCTGTCTGGTCCCACCCGCATCCTCTGTGACTTTTCTTCCCACAATTCACTGTCGCCGTCTCGCCCGGATTATGGCCCTCCTGCCATCCGTTAACAGTTGTCCATCACCTGCAGGAGTTTGATGAGATTAATTCATAATGACTCAATAAAAACTTCTTTCTCAAACTCTAATTGGAATTTATCATACAGCTACAACAAGTTTTCCAGACACGTGCTTTGACCAGGAGGCACGAGCAAAGTTATGTCATCGCACATATCTGCCCTCTCATCGACGCAACATCTCTTTCAGATTTGTTGTACCAAAGCAAACGATCTCCCATTGAACAGAGACGGTTTAATCTGGCTCCAGGATTTAAAAAGAAGCTTACATGTAGGACGCAGATTAAAAGGATGTCAAGCCAAGCATTTTTGTTGTAGTACAATTCAGGAGCTCGGTGCAGAATGCAACAATGAATTCTACTTATTTCATTTTAGTGTTAACGGATAAGGCTGGTGATTTTTGTCAACAAATTTTCTGAAAAGACCAAAACCACCAACATTTTTACACTCTCCAGCCATTTACGAGCCTTCTGTGGCTAAGTGTAACTCATATGTCAAACTTAAAAAAATTGGTCATAAACATATACTTTTAAAAGACACTACAGATGGGGACTGTAGTATATAGCAAACATTTACATTTGCATGATTAGCCTTAGTTGTGCATTTTGTGGGGACTCTTTTTAGTCAGGGATTAATACACATTTGATACGTGGGATTGACTCAGAAATAAGAGAAATTGGAAATGTCTGCATTGCAGATTAAACAGAAATCAGTTAAATGCAGTAGTCCTTTGAAAAAAATAAATCAATCACACACCAAAGCTCTGTACGTCTAAGCTTACTGCCTTACTGTTTCAGTGCTACACTACTCAGCTGCAACATACCCACATGCTTAAATCGTTTCCCCTCCCACTCAACCCTTGGGCTGATCCCTTGGCCGACTGACTTCCATGTGAGTGATGTGTTTACGGTGAGGGCTTTGGCCCAAAGCACAACAGCACACAGATATTAATTCTTCTGACGTCTTTATCTGCTTTGGGACTCCATGTGTGTGCCTTGTGTGTGTGTGTGTGTGTGTGTGTGTGAATGGATGCACATGCATGGGCGTGTCTCGCATGTCTCTCGATTTGTGTGTGCATGTGTGCTTGCAGGCACTTTTGCTGCAGTCCATGTTGCTATCCATCTTTCAAAAATGTAGCCTACGGTACACACTACTTGTCTCCATCAAATATCTATCTCGCGTCGATTGTCCACCTGTGCTGTGCTTATATAATGTGCATTTGTATGCGGCCTGAGATCATTCCGGTAATGGCCAGCCATTCCGCGTAGATCAGCAGTGACAAGCATAATCTATCTGTATGGCAGCAGCTCCCACAGTGCACCGCACCCCGTTTACAGTCCATATAGGCTCCTCACTAGCGGAGGCTGCAACGCCAACAATGACAAAAGCCGAAACCAAGATGTTTTCGTTTAACGTTTCTTCCGTGAGAGACTTCAGAAGACAGGCAGTCTGAACCTTTGGAAACATTTTTGACCTCTGAGAGAACCTCGCCAGGCCAAATGATGGGGAAATACATGCTATGATATTAAATTTGAGTGCCGACGCTAAATAAGAGCAGGGGATGGGTTGATAACATTCCATCACCAAATAAGTAAAAGCCTACAGTCATCACTGAAGGAGAATCCCATTTTCCAAATGTCCCGGTAGATTGCTGATTGAGATGTTTGGCCATAGAAGATGGCACCACTTAAAGTATAAAATGTTTGAGTGCTCCCCCCCCACTTCCCTCCATTCGCTCAGCATCACTTCATATGCTTTTGCTGCCTTATAGGAATCCATGTCCCTTGGCTAAATGTTTCATTTAGCTTCACATGACAGCGCCCATGCAGCACTTCCTGGTTTCAAAAAGTTTGCGGAGAGTATCGTCTTACCCGTAACAAAACTAATATCTGGCGATGAGGAAAAAAATATTTCAATTGTTTTGACTGGGGAAGAAGGAAAACAAGAAAAACTCCAAAGCGCACAGGAATACACACACACACACACACACACACACACACATACACAACTGCACAACTGCCAAGCTGCCACCACCGAGTGATACACCGCTCCCAACAAAGCTATCTGGTGACACCCGGGAACGATAATGTTTGTTATTCATGCTGGAGCTTAAGATCGGAAGAGACAGCTGTTCTCCTCCTACGGATGCAGACACAGAAAAAGTCGGAAAGGTCACAGATTCCTCGCTGCAGCGGTTGTCATCTCTGAGCTGCGATCATTATTCAGCATCTTCTCCCCCTAACACCTGTGGACACGTACACACACCCCGACAAACAGATTTCGGAGGCAAAGTATATAAAGTATGATAAGCTCCGCGGGTTGAGTCAAACTTCGGCAGACCAGAGCCAACTTCTTTAGCAGATGTCTATATTAAAGCTCTTTTAACTGTTGTGTCAACAGCATGTGAGAGACCATGTTTCCACGGTGCAGTATGGTGGACTTTCTAAGTTTCTCACCAGAAAAATACACACTGGACATTTTCAATTATATCAATTAAAACAGTGTAACTAATAGTTGAGTAAACTCTTACAATTCTGGAGTAATTACTACAACTGAAGATTTATATATTTTTTGCTCTTGCATGCATTCTATTTCAAGTAGTAGCATGTATTGTGGCGTTATGGCAGATTGTAAATTGATTTTTTGTTTTCCTGGGTATTATTTGAGCAACGTTCTCCATGATTAACTGACCGGTTTGCGATGCAATTCTGTCCACTGTTTGTCAAAATTGTGATTAAACAGTGAAGTATTTCTCTTCAAATACATTAGACGAGAGTCAAGCTTGTCCTGGACATTTGACAGACTTAATCGAGGGGGACATATGATCTACAGTACATGAAATTACTGTGTGGTGACGTCTCCTTTTCTTCCCATAAAATAGTGTTTCTTCTCTGCCACTCAAGTTTTTTATTTTTTTGGTTTAGCTAAGTTAAGTGTTATTTTTGGCTAAGCCACATTCTCATTTCTGTCGCCAGCCATAGCCCTGCATCTGAAAATGCTTAACTATCACTCAATCTGCTGGACATATGCACACACGTCACAGACAACGCACTGTTTGCACAAACTGCCACGTAAAATACATGAGCACACAAGAGCTTGCAGCGCTTTGCACATTTGGTCACAAACTCGCGTAACAAAAGCCTGATTTAAATCATCAGACGGGGCATATTGCTGAACGGAAACCTGTCACTTGCGAGGAACCTCACAGTCCAGACGGACGGACAGACAGGCGACAGCGTGTGCGCGTTTCGCTGGTCTTCGATGAGCCAAACAGTTTAGCTGTCACCGCCAAGTTGGAACAAACGATCTCAAAACCCAAGATTGAACTGTCAGTAAACACCAGCGATGGATGGATTGAATGGGTTTCTTGTTTGGAGGTGGGAACAGTATAGAGAAAATATTATTGCTAACAAGTGAGAGATAAACAAATGACTGAACTCGAATGGCACTCTACACCTATGACTCCGCCAAGGCAAAACAACCCATAATAATAGATTTTTTCCATACATTATCCCCTAAGAAATTATTCAGGGAAGCAAGAAGTAAGTTATACAAAGACAGTCAGCGTATAACCTGTAACGCCAGATCTCACTTATTTCAACTCGGCATTTTTGTGTGGCCAAATGACACAAAACTTAATGTTGTGAGTTCAGCTTTTTCTTTGAGTGTGAAGAGCTCACTCTCCACAGAATCATTTGGATTTTGTACAGAACATTTCCCATCTGTGGTCATACACCAGAATTGATTTTGTGCGGGGATGAGCTAATCAGACGGGCGTCAATTAGAGGGCCCGCATGGGAGCGGGCCCGCATTTTTATTTAAACTTTTATTCCAGAAATGTCAAAATGTGATATGCCTTAAACCAATTTTTACACTCTTATGACTAGACCTTCAACTGGCAGCAGCTTTCATTGCTAGTAGGCTCATACCGGAGCTACAGCCAAACTTTCTGTTCATTAAAACTACAGCAGGCCAAGTCATTTAACTTCTGCTGATCCAGTTATCAGTAAAATATCAGGTTTTGTTAATATTAAAATATTAAAATTGAAATGAAGTATTAAACAAGTTAAAAGATATTCCCCCTTCACCCAGAAAAAAAGGAATCCCCAAGCTTTTCTCAGTAACAGACAGTTGAGCAAATTAAGTTTAATTTTCTTCTTCCTGCTCCTTTGTCATTCATAAAATGTGTATAAGTCTATTGTTTTGTAAAAATTGTTTTTGGATTACACAGAAAAGAATGAAATAAATCATTATGAAATTAAAAATTATTATGAAATTAAAAATCTTTCAATAATTTGAAGCTCTGAATTCAACCATTAAGTGGTGTGATTAATCATGAGATTATATAAATATATGGAAAAAAAAAATTAAAATACAGACAATTATGTGTTACTTTTAATTAAGTACAAAGGAAATTATCTTTTATCCTAAAACAAATGCAAATATTCATCCCTTTCACTTACCATTGAACTGGTTTTAATTAGACATTTTCAGTTGCATATATTTACACTGCTATGTGCATGCATTCATCTGTCTTTCTTGTATATTTTGGTTTATATCATATAGTCATTCCATTCACATTACCAGTTAAATCCAGGGAAAAACACAATTTCTTAAAACTGTTAAAAAAAATCTATTTTACATGCATGAACTAAAATTTCTGCAAGTATAACAGCAGACCACTAAAAGACCTTACACTCTCCCAGATTTAGAAGATACTGAATGATGAAGGATCATGGTCCTTTTTTTCCCTTCTCTCCTCAGTGCAACACATTTCCTTTCAATTTAACTCAACTGACCTCAAACACAATGCATACACATGCTTCCACTTCACTAAATGGAGACCGAATCCCATTCATAGCTTGGAACCGTGGAAGCACGATTCGCGCTGCTCTCATCTACAAAGGTCAGATATTCAAAAGAAATTCAAAAAGTAACAAAAACAAGTGTGTAGTCTTTTTTAAAAGCAAACTTATCCTTGTTAAATTTTACATTAGTGTGTACTGAATGGCCTTCAAGAAATTTCAGCGGTTGAGTTTCTACGATAAAGTACTTTTATATTGATAATGAATAAATGAAAAACGTGTTTATAATCTGGTTACTTGTTGTCGCTCTCCTTTTTTTACCCCGATTTGTACCAAGCGATTAAGAGCGCCGGGCTAAACATGTCCCTGTTAGTGAGATCACAAGGCCAAAGTAGAGATGAAGCATGGAACTGACATTTAACTCTTGTAGATAAACAACTTTAATAAATGATCAACTTAGATAATTGCCTGTCGGAGTAAAACAATTTTAAAAATGTACACAATTCTGCAGGAGTACGATTTTCCAGGAGTGTGTGTGTGTGTGTGTGTATGTGTGTGTGTGTGTGTGTGTGTGTGTGAGAGAGAGAGAGAGAGACCACTTCATTGTTCAGTGCCAAACTGCCTGGTTGAATTACGTTAGCTCTGTCTCTTGTTTCACTCAATTTGTAGAATATCATGCAGAGTTACGGTACATTAGTTTTTGTGACTTGTCAGTATGATTTCAGCATTAAAACAGGCTTGCATATTACGCGGGGAGACTTCATTTGTGAAACTGCACATTAATGTTTTCCCCTGTTTTACAAGTTCAGACCCGGTTGAATAGATTTTTCTCTACAATTCTCTCTCCTTCCCCCGTACCTATAGGAAATCTTAAGCTGCCCAAAGTCTTACCATATGCCCCTGTTTTTCTTCTCTCCTCCAAATCCATCTTTCCTGTGGCACAGACTAAATTTAGCAATATGCATGTGACATTTTCAAAATGCATACGGGTACTTTAGTGTAGTATAGCTGAGCTAGTATAATGTGGGAATGACAATAATACACAGCTTTTGTAGAGATGGTTGAAACATTGGGAAATTAGGATAATAGAACCATGCTCTATCTCTTGTTAAAGACGTACCAGATACGTACGTGTCTGTTTTTTGTGTGTGTGTTCATGCTGCAGTCAAACCAGATAGAACTTGCAGCTTAAATAATTGGAACCGTTCATTAAGCCCGGACCAAAGCCAGCTTGTGTCAACTCACTTGATCTGAATTTAATCAGAAGAAAAAACACCCTCCCTTCCCACTCATTCCACCGTCCAGCCAAGGTCCAGTTGAGGGCCTCGCCTTAATTAGTCCATTGTTTCCGAGCGGCCCGGCATGAAACTCTCCCAGCACAGAGCTTCACGGGAGTTTGTTTCAAACTGTCACCTGGGGCAAACTCTACGCTGACGCTACATCCCCACTCCTCCTTCTCCTCCTCCTGCTCCGCGCAGACATATTCCCAATTCTCCCTCTTTCTCCTCGCTGACAGATATACGTTCAGAAGTGTGGTGGTATCAAAGGCTTCAATCTGCATTTTTGTTCAGCCTTCGAGGAGAAACAAAGGGAGGGAGGGTGAGGAGGAGGAAATCAAATCTGAGATTTGATTGTTTTAGTCTGCGTTCATACACCGCGGGCCTTCATGCTCAACTCCAAACCGCTACTTTCTTTCTCCCCTCGTTTACTCGAAGATGTGACCCACATCCAGTGCCAAGATGAAAACAAAGAGATGCTGTAAGGACACAAATGTGCAGACGAGCAATGATAAAAAAAAAACCCATCCCATCTGCTTTTGTACCGACACTTGTGTCCAGCAAGTTTTGGTTAGGGTGTGTCAACTCAACTCAGGCGCCTGGGCTGATATAAAATGTGTATTGGCTATTTCCTTTTCTTTCCCACCTCATTGTCCTTCACGCTAACACTGCTGAGCCATGCTGCCATTTTGCAAATATTAATTCCAAGCTCAGTTGCATGTCATAAGATTGTATATCTCAGTTTATATAATTTTCACATGCGAGAGAACAGTGCTGACAGTTGGTATCTTCACTGTGAACACAGCTTGAGATGAAGGGTGGTTCTCATCTGGGCTTTTTCAAGATCGGGAGGAAAGGCCCAAAACACGATGAGCCACTCACACCCTCTCTCTTTGCTCTCCAGCTGTCAAGCGAAAAGGCATCAACCTCACAGTTTTTCATGAGGAAAAAAAAACCCCAAAACATGCTGAACAATCTTGAGTGTGTGTCATCCGCATTGCCGGACAAAGCGAGCTCAAGAGCGGAGCACTCAAGATTCAGCCGTACTCAACAAACCAGTAATAACCCTCGAGACTGAAGGATATCCGCTCCTGTTTGAGCTTGGTAAATTGATATAATTTTCCTGTGTAGAAAAAAAAAAAATGAATAAGGTCCAATTTTTCTGTACTGAACGAGGCGGTTATTGATGAAATCTGAGATTAGGCATGCTTAATTACAGTCACGAATGTCTTAATGACATGTCCAGCACGGCTCTGTTGACTGTACCGTGTAGTTAAACTGCAGTGCGCAGATCAGGGGTAAAGATTACCGCTTCATACGTGTCAAATGTTGGCCACGACTGGTTTCCTGGCCGTGGTATCCATTACGTTACAGGGCTGTGCTTGATAAAGCTGGGAACTTTGATCCCTGGGAAGCTCCCACCCGATCCATGTCAGTAGGGGGAGCTGCAGTATTTCTAACTGCATAAGAAAGGATCGACTCCCCCTTTCAGCGAGTATCTGTATACATTAAACAAAGGTTTTATTGTAAATTATTTGTAAGCAAAATGGCAACATGTGATCAATGCCTTAGCTCTTTTTCTGAGTACAGTCTCATATCAGAATGAGTGCATTTGTCCAACTAAAAAGGATAATGATGCTCAACCTCTGTGTTTTACAAGGTATTAACTTATTTAAAAACCACTCTGATTAATTAATATTTTATATGGCGGGATCATGTAGTGTTCAAAACCTCCAGTCTATCAAAAATATATTTAAAAACTTTCCACACATCCGACTTCAAGGCTTTAGTGTCTCCGTGCTGGCAGGATATATGGGCTGAAACTGGACTGCATAAAATTGAGTATGATTAAATTAAATGAAATGTAGCTCATTCATTTATTAAATCTTGATCACATTAATGGCTATGGACAGTTAAATTCTTAATCTCCCATCTATAACATTATTAATGGGACGCATGGATCATCAAATCAATTAGTGATGATAACGATAACATTGCAAAATGATGGCTTTTGATCAATTACAGGGTGGACGGCGCATATTAATGTCTTGAATTAATGGTCAGAGGAGCTGGACGTGATGTCCGCTTCCAACCCCCGTTGAATACTGCAGAAAGGTAACGGGGGGACACAAAGGCCCGTTGCGCATGTTTAGGTTGATGTGAAAAAAACAGTCTCATTATTGAACGGTCACGAGTCTAATACAACAACAAAAAAGAAAAAGTGAACACGTGACCGTCATCAGACACAAGATTATGATCTAAATGTTAAATTGTTAGCTCTGCGTTTGTCAGGGTGTTAACTCATTCAGTTGATCTACTGAACATTGTTTTCTAACTGTAATATTTTGTTTCTCTTAAGTTTGGGCTAAGCAAAATTTAAGTCCACTTACACTCATTGCCTTTTCTTTTATACTTTCATGATCTTTTATCAGTACTTTTATTATTACAATTTCATCCATACATTTAGAGTTCATATTGCCTGATTACTTATTTATTACTTTTACTGAAGTTTCTATTTTTACTATTCCCTATGCTGCTGTAACACGACAGAGTTCCCCACAGTGGCACTATATAAAGGATAATTGTATTATATATATTTGCAAGCGCAGGAACCCGCGTTATGTTTCTTGTCCACATGAACCGAATAACCTACAGTACATCAGTCAATATTGTCAGGTAAATGTGGAGCCTCAGCCCGGGGCAAGAACACCTTTCTTACTTCCTGGCTACGCAGGAAAGAAGTAGGTGAGAGGTGGCGCTATGGAGGCGATAAGAAAGACAACAGAGTAAACCAGAGCTGAAGGGCACATGACAGGGAATTGTTTGAACCAACATTTTCTTATTCGAAGCCAAGTTATTTTAAACCTAATGGTGGAGAACTTCTTCAACTAGAAGGATAGTTTTATTGGCAAGGGAAATCTTTTATGTTCCCGACCAAACAGGCAAACTCATACTGTTTGTTCTCTTTGATATTTGCTCAATGACTAAATTATCTAATTTGATGAGAGAATTTGGTGAACAAACACATTAAAATAAACTGTTTTCTTTAGGTACAATTTTTGGAATATTGTTATAAAGGGGAGAGTATTTTAACATTATTCAACTCAAATCAAGAGTCTGTGTTTGTTTGCATGTTTTACATCTCTGATTAATCACACATGGTAAGTGTTACACAATTCTTCAGCTTTGAAAGGAAATTTACTCAAGTCAAGTTTCATGTGCTACAATTTGCTCCAAGACTAAGCTATACTCTTGGCAAAGTATAACAGCAATAATTTTGTTAAACTAATATGACAATAATGTGCTAAGAGACAAACAGCATGGGCAGTAATGTGACCAAATAGACAATAACTGTTGTAAAAAGCAAAAGTTTTTGTATAGTTTTTGCTCAAAAATAAAAAAAAATATATTTATTGACAAAAGTGGAGTTTAAATATACATGTTGTGTTACAGGGATACAGTATATACTGAAGTTAGCATGCTATCTAGCTAGCACGTGCCTATCCTATATCATAATCAGAGCCCGACTGACATGGATCTTTGGGGGTCGATGCTGATACCAGTATCATGGAGTAAAAAAATTCATGCCAATTTATATATATATTTTAAATGGCAAGAATTTCTAAGATGTTGTTATCAAACGCTTTTGATAAAGACATTTAATTAAAGCTTTACATATTATATTTTAACAATCTTTATAATAGATAACTATAGATGAAAAATAAAATATATTAAGATTGAAGATAAAACTGAGAAAAAAAAATCGAATCATGAATCCAGATTTTTTTTTCTGCATTGTTCATTGTCTTAAATAAATGTTTTCATATGGGCACCGACCGGTTGGCAAAAACGGACATAGATACCGATGTCTGTGAAATGCTCACATTGGCCAATATTTGTCACCCAACCGATAATTTGCTCAGACTCTTCTTGTAATACCACGTTAAACCTCAAGTGGTGGCTGTGACTCACTGCAGTGTCCGCTCTGCCCTCAGTGCAGAGCAAGAAGCCGCCCCTGAAGTCTGATGACGAACGTGCAGTGTTTCGTCCATACCTGGAAGTAAACAGCTGCTTATGCCAACATTGGTTATGTAGCAATACCACATTCATATAGCTCCTTTAAACATTAAGTCGAAGCAAGGAAAAACTCACTGTGCTTGCAATATGTGCCGCAACATTAAACTTCCAGTCACATTGCATAATATAATGACTTTTGGAGATTGACTAACGCACGCGTGTTCCCACCTACGTCTCATGTTGGTAGCAGCAGCGGGGGGTCTCCTGATGTTGCCCCATCACCGCAAACCATTTTCCGCCTCGATCTCTCTCTCCCCCTGTCTCACAGCTCTATTCCCCCGATGCCACAATCTACCACCACGCCACCAGACCCGTATCATAAATCTTTCCCACCCTCCCCTTCACATCTCCACCCCCCCATCTCCCATTTTACCTCCCCGGCGGCTCAGTGCCAGCAAAAGCCCTATTAACCCCTTGCTAGGCTCCATATTGTTGCTGAATAATTGACAGTGCCTCCCACCCCAGTGAAAAAGCACTTAAATAATGAATGAGATAAGGCGTCTCTTAAAGGTGGAAGAGCCCTGTGAATAATTCAGAAGGCAAATCTGTAGTAAAAGACACCTGTTGCATAGAGAGAGATCTCTCAGACCCATGCTGCTGTTTATCGATGCACCAGGTCTCTGCGTGGACACCAGAGTGGGGACTTTCCTTTGGCAGTGTCTGCTTGGGGAAAACAAAACCTCCAGATGTGTAGAAGGCGAAATGGAAATATACATACCAACAGCAAAATCATTTGATTGACAGTGATTGTATACATATAAAACATCAATACTGTGTGTAGTAACACAAAATGATTCATATGATTTCCCACCCTTGGCTTGTAGACACTCAAGACTAACATAGTGGTATATAATAGGATGGATTTTTAATTGAGTTTGCGCGTCAATATTTGTCAATCTTGTAAGATACAGAGCTCCATATAACATTATTCTCACATCCTGTTTTCGTGGGAAAACTGGCTTTCCGCTTATGACGTGGTCCACAGTTTAATGTACCTTTCATCTTTCCAGCTGATGAAAACACTGAACATTTACAGAACATGATGATGTTGATTTCCCCGTCTACTATACAGTGTTGAAATGGATAATGTTAGAGCATTGCTTCAACCTAATTGATTGATGATTATTGATTTGGAGTCTTGTTTCTGGCCATCTGAAGAAGGCGAGTCCAATGTTCACTCTCCTTTCAACACTGTCTCAACTTTAGGGATTTTTGGTTCTTTTGTTGGTAAATGCCCCACAATGTCTGCTGTTTGGAGCTGAGCAGGTAGTGTAAAGTGGTTTTTAGAGTAGTTTTTTCTTCTTCTTTTTTTCCCCTGAAAATTGGTCTTAACAAGGCCAATGAAAGCTGCAAAAGTGAACAATAACAGTCAAGGTGTCCGACTAGGCAACTAAGTGGAAACTTACAGTAAAGCTCCATAAAGCCCAGTGGAGCTGCAGATTCAGTTGATAATCCTCTTTGAATTCATCTCTGAATGACCCTCTTCACATTTTGACATCGTCATTTGCGACATAATTATAAAAGCATTCTTTGTACATGTAGCTGTTTTACATGATTTACACAAGAGAACCTGCAGACGCAAGTAAATCTGTGCAACTAATCTGCTCAAACAGGAAAATGCCTTTTAACAGTGCCGTGTTACCTATACATGAAGTTTGACAAAGGTGATAACATTTGCAGTGGAGAGGACGGATGAGAAAATAAATGTTTGGAGTAGCTTTGTCGTTGTATCCCCTGTGGCGCAGCGGAGAGCAGTTCTCTGTCGGAGGTCAAAGCCACCGCTGAGAGCACACCTGGCAGCACAAATACAGCCATTTCTCCACCGGAGAATGGTGTGTGTGTGTGTGTGTGTGTGTGTGTGTGTGTGTGTGTGTGTGTGTGTGTGTGTGTGTGTGTGTGTGTGTCAGAGATGTCAGTGTTGGAGGAAGGTGAGAGAAAAGGCGAACGAGTTTTGAAGATTTTGTGTGTGTGTGAGAGAGGGAGACATATTCAAAGCTTTGACTCAGAAATAGCTTGTAAAAAGTAAAAGTCGGGTGCCAATAAAAGAAGAAACAGTAGAAACTGTGACATGGTGCTTTGCTTTAAATACATTATATTAATTAGATGACACAATTGATACCACAATGTATGTGTGCACCAAGTATGAAGCTAGAACAAACTAGATTGGCATTAAACTTAGGGTACAAACATGAGGATTGGTTTAATCTTTGCATGTAACTCTCACCAAGAGAAAAAAAAATAATTTCCCATTATCGCAAACTATTCCTTTAATATGGTACTCCTCCTTTCACAGTCATGAGTTTAATCACTTTTTGTGTCTGTAAACAATTATGCTATTCTCTTTGGTTTAGGCTGTTTTCTCTTTTTTGCGGGCTATGTTCTTCTTTCTTCTACTCCCCCTTCATCTCTGGCCAGATCTAAATCAGGAAGCACTTAACCATAGTTGTTGGACTCACAGTTGACATCAACAAGGGGCAAGTGCGAGAGGACCCGGTTCGTCACCTTGTGGCACTCCACTGCCACAAGGTTCCAGTGCCAGGTCAGGCGTCAAAGATGTCATAGGACATTTTAATGGGAAAAGGTGAATCATTCATAAAGAGTCATTTCTGGAGCTCTGAGAGCTCCCTCGTCTGCTCTGCAAATGTGTCTGGCCACCGTGACAGTACAAAACAGTGACAGAGCTGAAGACAGAGTAGATAGAGACACAGTGACATTTAATCCCATTTAGCAAGCTCCTAATTGAGTGACTAATGTGTCTCATTTGATATCGCAGCAGAAAAATCTATCAGACTTTGAAATGTCCATACCTACATAATTTCTAACGCAAATGTCACTGGATTTCATTAATTTCATTGATTCTATCTGCAACGCTAACAGATATATTTCCTCGCACATTTTACAGAATAGAGAAAATCTGTCAAGGTCTTCCTAAGAAGCTCCAAGCGGGAGCCTGTCATATGAGCTGAGGTTGGCGGGGCATGCTGATTGTCAGTGTGACCTGCATTGTTACAGCCACAGCCTTGTGCTGTTTTGTGGTCCATTCTGAGTCTTCACACTTGTTCTCATTCATTATAAATGCCAAAGGAGCTGCAATATTAATAAGCCTCCCAGCCTCGGGTGCTGGGTTTATGTAAGGACTCCGATTAGGAGGACAACGGAGGTGACAGGATCTGTGCGTGTGCATATGGGCTGGAGTTGTTTTCATTCACATTTATTTTTCATAATGCAAGCAAAATGTCACAGGTTTTATCCTCTACCTGCAATGGTTCTGCTGACTGGCCTTGGGCAAGATAACGAACAACTGCCTGTTCATTCACTCGCTCCGGAGAAACATTTTGGACCTTAGAACTATGAGGATAAAAATGTTTGATAAGAAATTCCTGGATGAAAGGAAGCGGAAACATTCACTGAAAACTTCCTATGACACTCAGAACACTACTTTACTTGTTTCCATGGTAACATTTAAAAGTGCTTTCCATCAGTACTCCCAGACCCAACAAAGGGCATTTCACAACATGTAGGGGCACAATTTACACGCTCAACCCCAAAATGCCTCTCTCCGTCGCCGTCTGAGCGGCTTTTGTGATTGAGTGATGGCAAAGTTGGAGCCGCACACAAGACCATCGGTTGTTCTCAAGAAGGCCAGTCAACTTATGCCTTGAAAGGACAGATCAGAAAACTATTTCTGCCTTCCCAGCTTGTAATTTCCCAGCCACATGTGGTGCATTGCTGATAAATCATATTAGATAAGGGGCTCTGAGAGTACCAAGACAGTTTTGAGTGTGGAAAAGTGCATTAAATTGAAGCTGATGCTCCTGATGTGTGGAATCGAGGCGGTCCCTATGACCCAATCTTATTTGTATTTAAGTGCGACTTATCTTGAGGGAGCTCTTGAGAAAGTGTAAATAAGAGTGGTTTAGAAAGGGGACATGTAATTAGTAGATAGGAGGCGTATTGATAAAAATATATCAGCAAATGAGATAGCAATTAACATTGCATAGACTGTACATCATCTCTGTGGTTGGCTTGAAAAATGCAAGGACCAGCATCAATAAGCGTCGACACTCGACAACAGTGTGTGGTTCTTTTCGATCAGCCATCACTTACCCCGAGACCTATCTACCTTATCTGGCATATTTTCCGTCGCAACATAGGACATGCTGCCTCTGATGGTAAACTCCACACTGGAATTTAATAATTCAGTCTGTTTGAATCCAAGAAGAAACGCAGAGGTTGCACTTCAAAAAAAAAATCCAGAGTGAAATTCTTTTTGACTCCCTTTGATCAAGCAGAACTTAAGATGTTGCAGGAATCCAAACAGGCAGTTCACCAAGGATAAGCTTACATCTCAGACTCGTACTGTTCCAATGCATTTGTCCAGATGTGATAATTTAGCTGTGAGTAGTCGGAGTAATCAATTACAAGGTCATCTCCTCACAAGTCGTCCCAGACTCCCTGAAACAGTGTTATCAGGCGCTGTTATCAGGATTTGAAAATCTGCTGTGTAAGATGCATAAAAACAGCACATCATCTTTCTCCACTATTCAAACAAATCATGGCACGTAAATCTCAAGATGGTGTGTCAAGTCCAATAAATGAACATAAATTATCAAATCCATTACTTGGGGAAATAAGAGGGGGAGCATATATTGAACAGGGCTGAAATTATTTTTTTTTTATTCTGAGCCGTTTTTCTCTCTCTCTTTACCTCAAATCTTGATTTAATTCAGACTTGCCAAGGTTAACAGCCATGCAAGGGAGAAGTTCTGGTTCCAGTGGTTGAACAGTGAACAGAGCTGATGCCATGGCCGTCTGATTCAGAGAGCTCCCTTTGTTGGACAGAGGCTCACAAACACTTTCTTAACTGTGGCTATTAAATGCACCTCACTTGTTATTTATGACCCAATTGACATTGTGGCAAATATGGAAAGATAGGTAAACTCTTTAAAAAGAAAACAAATAACTTAGTAACATGTTATTACTATGGGCCAAGGCTAAGGCACTTTCAGCAATATTACAGAAGCAAAATGAAAACCCAAATATTGGGCTTATCACCTAAAAAGCATGATTTCTTTCTAGCCTAGAGAAATGTTTTGGCCGTTATCTTTAAGAAATATTCTGCTCTCCTGCAACCCTGGTCTTTTTGTCACACTTTTAGCCAGAATGATAGCTTTTGTTTAGGATCACCTTGTTCACCTTCATAGCTGCAGCACTGGAAAAAAAAACAGCTTTACCCTACTGAAAATTGACAGACATCCCATTTTGGGTCAGAGAGGTTCAGCCTTGAAGAGCAATCGCTCGCAGCTCAATATTAAGGTAAGTATTGTGTTTTTATCCCTGGAAGACATTACCGCTACTCCTGACATAGCAAAGTGAACTCTGGGTTCAACCTGCTTGGATGCACAATGCTGTGTGTTTACATGGGAATGTGGAAAGTGACCTGACAGACCCAACTGGGAAGTCAAATAAAAACAGAATAGAGAAATCCTGATAGCGAAATAAAGGTGATTGTTTGTCGTCAGAACTTCCTTCAGACATAATGGTTCCTTGGCCCTGATGGACTTCATCTTAAGCTGTTTCTCAAGAGGACTTCCTGTCTTAAATCTTTACGATTGCAACGGTGAGTCCAATGTCACATTATATTACCTACAACTTAAACAGCATTGCTATTTGCCATTAAGTGCATAAATAGCCGATTGTGGCATAGGATAGTTCCTGGTCTATAGGCTCAAATTAGTGTCAATATGATTTTGAGTTTAAGTGAGTTCACAGATGTCTTTTAAAGAGTTTGTAGCTGTAAATCAAAGATTGTAAACCTGTGAAATAGATGTACAAGTTTGTGCATGTGTAGAAAAGATTTGTACTTGCTACAAAGTGAATAAAATCTGTGTGCAACTGTGCAGAAAACTGCATGTATGGATATTGACCCTGTCTTTACAACTGAATCTGATTGGAGAATGATAATCCAATCGCAAAGCAGAGTCCAACCAATTTCATGTTTACAAGTTCATCTGGATATCTAAAGCAAACCATCCACCGACTCCCCTGAACTTGTTCAAAGTGGATCCTAGATCCACCGTCTCTTTCCAGGCAGATCAATGGCGGTTGAAGAGTTCATTATCCAAGACAAATCCATATGCTTCTCTGCCACATCTTCAACCATTCTTCTCATCCCGCCTTCGCTCTGCCTTTTAACTGGCCTTCAGTCATCAGTCATCTCAGTCGCACTCGTTCTTTTGCCCACTCTATCGTTCCAGTCTAATGACACAAAGGCTAATTTTACACCCAACAGTCGTTCCGTTTAATTACTGACTGTCCAGACTCTTCTGGTTCAATCAATAAAAAAACGTACTGAGATTTAGAGAAGCTTCGGCAAAAGTAAAATGTCCACTGGGCACTTCATTTGGGAGAGGGAAGGATATTCTTCATGTCATTGCACAAGGAGAGCTGGCAGAAGCAAATACCAGGTAGGTAATTGGTCATCAGGGATGATTTGTGCAATGTCACTGACGCACTGTATCATCCACATCATCAAAGCTCAGTGTGCTTCAAGGTTTTAACTTGTAGAATTACTTTCAATAATTTACACTCTGTCAGTAGAGTGGGATGATTTCACTTATTTCACATGCAAATAAGCTTCTATTCAGATTTTCTTTTTTCTTAATTAATGGCCAGCTATTAGTTTAATTAGTTTGAGTGGGTTCAGAGTAAGTTATTAGAAATTAGCAAGGTGTACACCTGATGTCACATGGACAGACGAGTTAATCATTCATTGAACACGATGAATCCATGTGGCAGGATCTAATTCTGGTGACATCAAGTCATGCAGCACGTTACTGAATCTTGAGTGTGTGTGTGTGTGTGTGTGTGTGTATATATATTCTCAGATGGTCACAAATAACTCGCCAAGAATTAAATCATTGTGACCGTTAATGCTTGACATAAGAAATGGACCTTGTATGTCATTGATACAAAACACTTCTGCTTAAACAAATGGAGAAGGACAAGCATGGTAGCTAAACCTTTAAAAGAAAAATCTTTTTCATTTTCCGATATACTGTATCGGGGGAACTCCCTGAGGTCACAATAGTCTGGGGGTTTGAGACCTTTACTATCAAAGGAGACATTTTTGCCCCCTCTCTCACCAAATAAATTTAGTCTGGAGCCACAAAACATTTTTGACCCCTTAAAAT
Organism: Scophthalmus maximus; assembly: GCF_022379125.1. Taxonomy (NCBI): domain Eukaryota; kingdom Metazoa; phylum Chordata; class Actinopteri; order Pleuronectiformes; family Scophthalmidae; genus Scophthalmus; species Scophthalmus maximus. Next base: position 9,963,823 of record NC_061527.1, read on the forward strand.
GAGGCGCTACCTGTCAGGTGCTAGCTGTGTGTTACTGTGAGTATACCCACCAGCCTGGTGAGCCTAACTTTCTATAAACTTAGTGAAATTTTAATTTATTTGACTGATGAGAAAAAACCTTCTCCTCCAGCTTCTGTCCGCTGTAAACAGAGCAGGAGAATGGCATTGACACAGGATTTATGAATCAGTAGTCATTTTGATTCATTGCATCCAAAACAGGGCTAGCTAGCAAGCAAAGACTTTGTGTTAATATGATGACAAAATGAGAGTTTACCTGACTCTGTGATATCAAAATGTAAAGCCACTCCAAAGAGCCCTGAACTTAATTGGTCCTCTACACCATCTGGAAGACCCATGCATCCTCATGAATGTGCCTCCTTGACCAATCGGGAGACAACCAATCGGCGAAGTCACCTGGAGACGCTCAGTTATTGAGGACCAATGGGAGTTGGCGTTCCGGGTGGGGCTGGGAACTGATGGTGGAACTGAGCGGCCGTGGCAGCGCTAATGGTAAGTGAGAGGTAATTAGAGAAGAAAAGACTTGTGTGCGGCTCTCCATCCGGCGAACAGTGCGGGGAGCCGGCCTCCCCACCGCCTCATTTATCATCATCTGCTTAGCAGGCGGCTCAGAATCAGGACAAACAGAACCAACCCCCTCCATCTCTCTCCTTCTTTCAGTCTCTCTCGTTCCTTCTTATCTTCTGTCATTTTTATCCTTTGCTACTTATCCCATGATACTTCCATCTCTCTCTTTCATCGCATCTAATCTTCTTTTTTTTTGGTCCAGTCTGTATTCTCTGTAATTTCGAATTCGTGTGCACCCTTGTCCTCTGCCTTTGACTCTGTCACCTGTCACAGTTGTACTTCCTTCATCTATTTCTTGGTGTCTATATCTGTCTTACTTAAGTTCACACTTCTATTGTAAATGCTCTATTTTCTACTACTCCTTTTTACTTTCACATCAACTTACGGTGTTCCAGACTCTCCTTCTCCTTTTGACTTGTTCTATTTATTCAATATGCTTCACTTTCATTGGTTTGGTGCTTTCCATGCTCTATTTCTGAATTGCAATTTTTCCTTTCTGTTTTCCATCTTTTTCTTCACCACCTCACCGTGACCCAGATGTTTTTCATTTTTACTCTTTCCACTCCCAATTTGTCTCTTCATTCTCTTCACTATTGTTATTTTTCATTGGCTAGATTATGATCTATTGACCTCCTGTCCTGCAATTTCTGTGATTTCTGTTCCTAATGTACCTTCAAATGCAGTAAATATCACAAGTGAGTAGTCACCATCAACTTGAACATCACCAATACAGGGACCACGCTGACCGAGGAAAAAAACCAAGGAGCAAATATGAGAGATTCGGAAACAACAAACCTGGGCAAAACAAGTTGGTGTCAGTTAATGAGAGATAATGTAGAGATAAATTAATTGTTTGTTGGCCATTGGCAGCGTAACTGCTGTAGTACACGTTAATATACGACTGCTGTGATTTCACAGCAACAATTCTATGTACATTTCACAGTCTCAGCTGAGGTTGTATTTTCCCCTCACACATACAATCTGCTCAGGCAAGCTCATATTCATCAGTGTTTGCAAATCTTTCATGCGGACAGTTGTCATTAATTAATTACTTCTCTTGTTGTGCGACTGCTACACAACATGTCAGGACCCTGGCAGCGATACAGACAACAACACAGCCCATATCGATAATTGGCTGCAAAAGGTGACAGAGAAAAATAGAGAGAAACAAGGTAAAGAAAAAAAATACAGAACTACAAGACATGGACATAACTCCGGGCTGTGACGTGCAAGTAGAGCTAATTTGTAGCAGAAAGCAATTTGTACTATCAGTCATGACTAGCGACAGTTGTTGGAGAAACAGGGAACAGATACACTCAGGTTCCCCAATTTATCACTTCAGCACTCGCTTCCTTCCTGTGTCACTTGGATATCTCACAGTGGCCATTTCTATTTTCAGAGTTCAGAGTAAAGCTTAAATTTGAATTATGATCTAAAACTATTTTGGGGGGGGGATGTACAGTATATTTTCTTTTTCATTTCACAGAACGCAAATCCTGCCCACTGTCTTTCCACCACCTGTAATTCTGTTTGAATATAGTTTTTCTCTGCAGTGATTATTGCAGGACATTCTTCCTTCTGATGAGCTCAATAGTATTTGATGATATCATTTTGTAGTGTTCATAATAATCCATTCATTAACCTTCAATCCGCATTTCTTTTGTTTGCAGCTTTTAAGTTGAGAACTTATCCTTAAATGTTGTGTTCTTTGATTCTTCCACTTTTTCTTAATTTCTTAAGGTCTCCTGTGTGGTCCTGGCTCTGTCGATCTTTGATTCCACCCAGATGTGTGGATGTTTTCTGTTCAACACATTAAGTCCAGTTTGGATGTTGGCTAATGCGCTCCCTCTAGACGCTCTCCCTCATTGCCACAACGGAGAGCTGCACTCAGCACTGATTAAAGCCACAGTTAGGTTAAAGCCTGTGACAGGCCACCACTATGTCTGTCACCTCCCACATGCAGGAGCAGGATGAGGAGATAAAAATACTCTCACATTAACCCTCAATTTTGACATTCGATATTGTGACGTGGGCGTATCAGATTAAGATGCTATCATGTGTGTTCATTGAACACACACACATTCACCAATCCATTAAACCCAAAAAACCTTTGGGAAACAACTGTACAAAGTTCTCCACTGAGGTATCTAACCATGCTGATACCATGCTGCCATACGCCAACTGGTTGGTCTCTTAAAATATTTAACCTATTTGTTGATTTACTCCTTATTGAGCACATTAGTTGTATTGTCTTTAGTTTATTAAAGGCAGCTTAGCTCACAGTGATGTACTAGTTCTGCAGACTAGTTGTGATTGCACTATTTCTAGAAAATAAACACAATCCCACAGACACTTCATACTCACCAGGTTCATTTACACTTTCACATACTTTCAGATGTGGAAGCTGTCTGTGCATTTCGTCAAGTACTGTAGGTACTTGTGCTTTAATTGACTATATCCATTTTTCTGCTCCACTACATTTGAGATATTGTGCATTATGTAAGTACATTTTATTTAACAACTACTGTAAGTTGACAAAATCTGACAAGTTAAAAAAAAATATTGTTCATTTTCAAAGATGTAGTGTTCACCTGTTTTGACTTGAGACTACTTAAAGCACTGTGACTGATTAAGATACTGTAAGTGAGAGTATAAAACACTTTAGTCAATCTGATTACTTGTTCGGTTGAGTTGTAAAGTGCATTACAGAGAACAATTAGAGCCAAGATAAACATATTACAAGCAATACAAAGTGTCAGCTAATGCCACTGTACTGTACTGAACCAGTTTGGGAGCTGGTGGAAGGAACCCTGGCTCATATCAAGTCAGCGCCCATTGACAAAGCTTTGACAAGAACCACAAAGAGTAGATTCATCAAATTGCAGCTTGTCAAATTCTATTTGTCTGAGAGGGCCTCTCTTGCACAAACTTATCATCTGCCCCATTGTAGTCTAATAGCTACTGTAAATGTCCTCATATCAGATGGCAGGCATTCATTTGGAAAATGACTGTCTTGATCTACATTTCATCTACTGGATTGAAAATATTAGCAGTATATATTCTCATTAGGCCTTAAGCCTCATCAAGACTCCTGATGTGAAACTCATGGTAAGATATTTAAATTATCCACCTAAAGTGTTCACTGTGATAGATTTTACCACGTTCACTTTTGCCTGTTGTGTGGCCTGTGACGTACGATAACTATGTTCAGCTGGTGTGTTTTTTTTTATGCTGCCTCTTTCAGCATGCACTTGGACACAAACAAAGCTATTAGGTTGTGGAAAGCTTATGAAACACAACTGCTTCACGAGTGGAGAAAGCACAGATGGCTCTCAGATCAGGGCCTTGAGGTATCATAGTGTAGTCCTGGATCCAAGAACGCCGGTCTGTTCTGATCTGGCTGAAAGTTTTCCATAAGGAGAGTGAATTCATAGCTATATTACAGTGATGCAGTAGTTTTGGTTAATTTATGTGACATGCTGCAGTTGAATAATTATCCCACGATTAATTGTCAGATAAGTTTATTATCCGAGAAGATTTTTTTTTTTTTCCAGAGAACACGTCTAGAATCGAAGAAGTTTAAAAGACCCATACAATGCGGATTGATTTAAAGCCACACAGAGCTCTAATACGGTCAGTCGAATGCTTGAAGATCTGTCAAACACAGATTTAACATCCTAAAATCAGGAGAAACTATGCAGCAAAAGTGAGGACACAGTAACTCTCATATCTGTCAGGCCGAAGCCTATCACTTTATCACCCACCCCACTTCCTGCCGACTTCCCTCAGCCTCTTTACCCAGTTTTATCTACAGCCACACCTGTCTCCCATCTCGAGCACTTATCTGCTGCGCCAGTGTGCGTCATGCATTCCTAGTCCTGCTGAAGATAGGACATTACACGGCGAGATTCTCCTGTTTACTCGAGATGTCACACACGGACGATTCCCGTGGGCAGCCATGTTAGCGTCGAGGTGTTTGGTCCCCATCACAAACAAGCCGTTCGATCCTATCCCAGCAGAGCATTTACCCGGGTTTGTTTGAGCAGCCGTGTACCCCCTCTCTGCTGCGACTTGGGCTGATATGGCAACACGGTGTCTTAGTAGCATTTCAAGCAAGGCGCCAGATGTGTTGACAACAACAACACAGTCTGAGATTTTGGTGTCGATAATCGTTGACTAGAAGGGGACTGCTCCAGTGCACATTTAAACTTTGAAAACTTTTCCAAAAACACTTTATTTGAAAAGATAGAGCATTTTGAAAAGATGGGTCTTTCTCTCAATGTTATTTGACATGTAGAAATCAACTCATTTTGTACCCTTTAGCAATCAAGAATAAAAATTACATAAAAGTATTATTATGAAGGTGCCTACTAGAAATGTCCTAAAGTCTACTTTTTGTCATGAGATGTTTCAGAAATGTTTCACAGTTACATCAAGAAATACAGAAACGGTACAAGCAGACCTCACAGCAACTCGAAACCCAAATAATATGAAAAGAGCACAGTTAAATCAGATTTTTCAGACGAGGGCAAGCAGCGCTCTGGAGGAGTAGCGATGCTTTATCTGATAGTGGATGGGGAAAGGATATATCAGGGCGGTACATGGTGTGAACACTTGCTTCCCCAACACCCATTCCATAAGATAAGAAAGTGATGACATTCATAGGGTAACAAAGGATAGAGAAAAGGAAATTGAAAAAGGGAGGGGAGGGGGCATGCTGTTGAAGATCAAAAATATCTTGGATGGTCTTCCGTGTGATATAGCTCTATGTGTTTCTCAGAATGTGATAGTATTGTAAATGCATCAAGTTTGATAACCATTTCATTTCTGGTTTTAATGGTTATACACGTTTTTTTTTCATTCTTACAACTGCATTGTGGTACCTTGTGTCCTTACGTTGTTGTTATTTTTTTACGAATCCTTATCCCACTAATACAGATACCCTTCTGTACTCTACGGGAAAGCATCAGGCCTCTATACTGGACATTTCCACAGGGGCAATGGAGGGATAAATGACTTGCTCAAGGGCACCTCAATTATTTGTACAAGCAAAAGAAAGCATGACTCACTCACTCTCTCAGTTCCCCAGCGCACAGTTTCCCAGCAGTTCTGCGGTTTCAAATTGAAAACCCTTCTTGTCCAACCTTTGGGTTACCATCATTTTTTTTATTTATTCTTTGGGAGCTTCACACGTATGGAAGGATAGTCTTAAAAATAGTTTAAATGGTTTGGTTCTCACAAGCCCACTGCAGTTCCAAATTACAACAGACTATGCCAGCAGAGGAGCAAAGCTCAGAGGATGCCTCGAAAAACTTACAATAGTGAGCAAGGCATTACTTAAATTATATCGCAGCAAAAGCGAAGAAAGTGGATTTTGGCACCGTCTTTAAATGAGTTTTCCACAATGGCTGCTTTGCAAAGTTTCTCCTCTTGTTTTCTTAGTCTCGGGAGGTAATGGACCTGTCGAGGCAGTAATAATGATAAATCTCCTCTGTCTGCCCAGCAGAGGATGGGAGATAGCCCCCGAAATATGGATACAAGTGGCTGGGGTATAGTGAAACGGGGTTTAAATTGGTCTGAGGGCACACTAAGATTATGACCACAGCTAAGGGTTATAAATCAAAGGGAAATACGCCTGGAAACAGAGTGTCACAGTTTAACACGAGATACCAGCCCACTATTAGAAAGTCATGGGCACCACATTGGAAACTGGATAGTTTTGTTTCAGACCACCATAAATATTGAATTAAAAGTCGATCATGCTCTGCAGGCTCCACTTCGAGCGGCTCATGTAAGAAGCAGCAGGGTTTGGGTGGTACCAATCATACCGCCTCCCTTCCCTGTCCCAACAGCACAACACTTAATTACTCCTCTGCCATTTTAATAGCTTCTGGGTAATGTATTTGATGCAATTATTCCTCCTTGACAACATCACAATTCATTTAGGCTTTATTTTAGAGCTGAGGAATCCTTCATCCATGGGGAAGTGTTGAAAGAAGAAAAAAAATAAAAGGCTGTAATAATCTGATCTCAAATCTATATAAAGTGCACAGCTGCGTTCCATCCTCAACCAGCAGTCCAAAGCAAGTTTTTCCTCTTGGCTTCGGCTGTAAATTCATGCCTCCCCTGCTGCAGTGAAGTGTCACCAGAGTTTGTGGTTTATGCCTTGAAAAACAAACGATTGATCTTTCAGAGTCGCATTGCGCGTGTGATTTCATCAGTAAAGCGATGGAGAAAGAAGGCGGACAGTAAAGGTGAAAGCAAAGTGGTTGAGAACATTAAAGCAACTTTGCCCTTCTATTACCACACAGTGTTTTCTGTATGTATATAATTAAAGACATTTATCCCAAAATGCCACAGGAATATACAATCTATTTATTAAAACCCAATTATCTTTTTAAATGTTGCGGGGTAATTTCATTATTTATTATCTTTATTCATAGCATGTAAAAGTTTGCACCTTTTGTAGTTACTGTACATGCAAATGACAGTTTGCCCAAACCAATAAACTCATTCTATGGTGCATGTTTTTATTATTGATTTTTATGTGGGAGTTTTTTGAAAAAACTGCCATTTGTCAAGCTTAAAACAGAATGTGTGTAACTGAGGACCTGCCACAAGTTTAGGATGCAACACTTGCGAATAAAATGAAATAGTCTTCAATCTCCAGTTATGAAAGCCTTTCGCACATTGTCAGAAATCCCTACACGCCACATCTTCACGTATCTGACATTTGTCCCGTCTCTTTTCTTTCTCTTTCATTTCCATTTTTGGCCTCATATCATCCTGACACCAGTTTGTTCACACTCTCATTATTGCCTCTTGCACTCACACTCCCATCTCCTCCTCCATGTCACAGCTTCCAATTGTAAAATAAAGTTCCTTTTCTTTGTCTTTTCTCTCTTCCAAAGAACAAGTCAAATAGGCGGATGCATGCTGCATGCTGTACCACCTCATGCCACTGCCTGCACCACGTCTTTTTGCTCTGTTAAACCCTGCTGTGGTGCACTGACCCGGAACAGATGCAGTCGACCTATATACAATGAGCTGTGAGTGAGCAGCTTCCATCTGCAAGAGCAATCTGGTACTTTGGGGTCCTTGGGATCCTCTGCTATCTCTTCCCGCCTGCTCCTGCTGCTTTCATTATACCTCACACTTTGGACACTGAACTGCAGTTCAACTCACACAATTGCCTTTCTGGTTGTCTTCTGGGCTGATGCGGAATAGCCGTGGGGCTTGACCTTTTTGGCAGGCAGTGAAGTGTCAAGTCTGGTTACATTTTAGTGGCCCTGCATCATTGTACTACACACTACTGAATGTGTTGATTGTGACATCGTCTGGCAGACACCCCAGGCCCTGGTGTCATTAGAGGTCTTCAGCGCTGACCTTTACAGCCAAATCATCCCAATGAAGATATCTGGCCTCAGAAAGAATCCAAATGAATTAGGCGTGTTTAGTCCCAGAGAAGAACAAAAGAGGGCAGCTGTTTCTAAAACAAATGCTCGCAGATTACTGCGTGATCATTAACCTTACCTTACCTTAACCCTTTCCCATTCTCTTGCCGGCCTCAGGTCAGTGAACTGTCAGAGAAATGGTGGCTAACACTGCAGAAATGAATGGAATAAAACAACTGTGTAAATGTTTGCAAAGTAGTGTTCTCCACAGTGCACAGATAACACACTCCCATCTGTTCCAGTGGTGAGTGAAATTCTGCAAACAAGCAGAAAGCCACAAGGCTTCAGTAGAGAAGATATGAGACACGATTAGTAAAATACCCTTCAAGCAAACAGCTTTGAAATCCAAACGGTGGGCGAATTCCGACTTGACGCCGTATCAAGGGTGGGTTGGTCACTACTTCGTCAATTCCACGCCTGAGGCGGTGGCAGGTATGCTGGGAATTTTTGCAGGCCTGTATTGTGAACAGGTGCACGTTGGAGTATGACCTGGCTTTGTGATAGGATCTCTGTGTTCTTTGTGGGTAATTGGGCTCCAGGGCTGCAGACAGAGGTAAAGAAAGAAGAAAAGGTGCCGGTTGTCAGGAGACGTAGCAGGCCAGAAGTCAAGAGACAAACACTGGACACAGACAAGTTGTTGTATGATAGGTTAATCTCTGTTTCTGAGAGAGCATCAAAAGGAGGCAGGAAGTTCCGTAAAGCCTGTCTTGGTTGTGAGTAGTAAAACCTGCATGCGTGTGCCTCTGTGTATGTTAACGGAGTGGAAACGTGTGTTTCAGTGAGAGAGGAAGACCCGGAGATCGCTTGCGTTTAAAGTTCGACAAATTATTCGCTGCGCCAAAGATGAGCCAATGTGTCCCGTAAGTGCAGGGTTGCCATCGAACTTTCACTTGTATGCACTTTCACTTGTATGCAATCAATATTTCAGTCGTTCCTATTCTCAAGGGCAATCGCGATGAAATCCGACTGATAAAAATAAGTATCAGAAGCCCACGCACGCACGCACGCACGCGCGCACGCACGCGCACACGCACGCACGCACGAACACACTGACAGGGTGTAATGATTAATCCGAGCACCCAAGGTCTAACCATAGTATCCCCAAGGCTGCCGCTACAGAGCCCCATATTAGGCATGCAGCAACAAAACCTTGCACTTCAGCACTCCACCCTCTCAACCCACTCACCTGTCTTCCAGCAGCACCTGTTGTGCCATTCTGGGCATTCATCGCTATTCTGATCATGCATCTCCCTCTCTCCCAGCTCCCCTCTCAACTCTCCTGTAGTATGTGCTCGTGTGAATTTGTATGAATATATGTATCCTGCAGAGATAGAACAGGGGAAAAAAAAGACTAAGTATGTTTACAACTTTCCTCTGGGCTCGTTTAAAAAGGAGTTTCGCCTCCCATCTAATCTCCATCTAATAATGATGGGGTGGCCACCGGCCTACATAATCTTGCATAGCTGCATTGGCCATGTGCCCCAAAGGGAACTCTCATTGTTTTATTACAGATCAGGCAATCTTTGTTCCCTTTCCCTGGCTCCTGTAATAGCTTGTCCTTGGATACTTTTTATGGCAGGTTTTTGCATTGCTTCAAACATGCCACTAATGCCTCATTGTAAACCAAATTGAATTAAAGTGTGAATGTTGATCGATCATTAATATGGAATATTCAAATGTTTAAAATGTGAATATGGGTCTCTGAAATATTAATCTGCTGTTCATAATGAATAACAGTGTTGCTGCAGAAAGCTCAACAGTTGACAGTACCAGGTAATGTGTAACAATCCAGGTATTACATCTTGAGGTAGGCAAGCACCCAACTGCAATCTCCAACTGGTTATTTTATCATTGTGAGGCATTAGGTCTGTCATTGGCCAATATATGCCTTGGCGTGAATCCAAACCTGATATGCTGGCAGTGAGTTGGTGTGAGGACTCCCCTTCTCTGCTATTTAGATAGCACTCTGCCTGGCGGGTCTGGCCTTTTCACCCCTACTGAGGCGTCACTTTCAAGGGCAGTTTACGTCCAGTCAGATGTGGCTGAAGTGAGAGACATGCGGCAGAAAAGAGGACAAGGAGGATGAAGAGGAGTGGACTGAAGGTTGTTTAAGAATGCCGCTCAGGTTTTCAATTGGTGCAAGGACGGACGTCTTTGGGATGACAGAGTGTCTGGCCGATCTGGCGGGAAAGCTAACCCAAATGTGGGGATGGGATAGTTGCCACAGTGCTCAGGGAGGATGCAAGTGATGGATGGCGGTTGTTAGTCGCAGTAATTGTGTTCAGGTAATTGACCCCGCTCCCTCCTCCTATTTCGCCCTCCTCCTTGTGAGCCAAGCACTCCATCTCGATTTCACTTCTGTTCCACAGATGGGAGAAAACATCAGCAAAAAGAGGCCAGTCCCATGTTTTGGCAGCATCCTTTTTTTTTCTTCTTTTTTTTTTTAATTTTCAAGCTTTATTCTCAGCGGACTAGTGGCTGCCTCTCACCTCATTTCAGTCAAAGCAGTTACCTTATCTGATCTTACATTTTACATACGTATAAGACACTGTTGTCAAGAGCGACTCAAGATGAATGCAGCAGAAATATAACCAACATCACATAACTGTAAGTATATCTTACTGTGCCAGTAAGACAAAAAAATATATATCAATCATGTAGTTGAAAGCTCATGCAAGACATTCATTATATCCCCAGAAATACAGAAGAATGTAAATAATAAGATGGAAAACTACAGGTCCATTAATTTGGATAATACTTCAAGCAGGGTATTTCAAAGAGGGGGAGGTAGATGCCAACAATATCAATATATTCTTTTCTGACCACGTTTGCATCAACATTGGACATCATTTTTCAGTGCAAACTCCTTTTGATAGAACGTGGCAGCTACTCTCTCCAAAAATGGATAAGTATCCATTTTGAACATTTATAGTAACTGCACTTAAGACAGAAACAAAAAGGTGAAAGCAGAGGCTCTTCAACTTCAAATGTAAAGATATAATTATCAGTCGGATGAGGTGGGAGGGACACACAGTGGCTAATATAAAGTTGTTATCTGCTCCCCCCTCCCTTGTACTGAGAAACAACTATCATGAAGGGATTGCAATTTAAAAAATAAAGAGTATAACAAAAATGAGCACCACTAATCACACAGTCTAAGAGGTGGAAACAGGGAGAGAAACAATCATTGGAATTGAAATAGAAACACAAGCAAAGATATTACATATAAACAAACTTCTATCTTTATTAAATTGGTAAGTGCTTCAAACTCTAATGTTCGGAGGAAGAAAACTACATCTGAACAGATATTGGCAAAACCTAATATTTCTATTGTGTTGTTGAGGGGAGGTTCAATCACAGCGTGGCCTCAACAAATACAATTCAGACACAGTTCATTCAGGAAGGAGCATGTTTCTAAACTCGCCCTAGACTCTATGAAATTGTTTCCCGTCTAACTAGGCTAGAGTCCTGCAAGGGTCCATTTTCCAAACCTGCAACCACAAGGATTCATACTGGAACCAACCAGTTACCCGCATTTATTGAACATAAGGCCTGTGACCCGAGCAGTCACCCATGATTTAACACTCAGTCTAAATACACAATCCTACTGCCTGCCCTACATCATTGACAGTGACGACTAAGTGGACGTGAAGGGGTCAATGTCTTTCACAATAAAACCCTTGCAGCTGACAGTAAGCTGATTGAATGTTAAAAAGGCTCAACAATCATTTTCATTCGGATTTCTTCAGAAAACTCAACAACACACTTTTGTTCTCAACCACTGCTCGCCTGCATTTACTTAATTTTGCCCATAGTCATGAATTTATATCAATATTTAGTTTACCCATTACATATATTTTTTGCAGGTTATCTGACCCATTGCAGAATAGGCTGTAACAGTAATAAGTCGCTGACTGTTCTCCAAAAATGAAAAAAAAAAAAACTCACTGAAGAAAATGAGGAAGAGTAAGTGTAGTGCATTGCAGGAATTCATCACAACATCTCTTGGGATCCTCGGTGCTTCCAAGCATATAGTTTGGTCGGTGTTTGGTTTGTCCCCTCCCTAATGTACCCCATTTACAATCACATATTAACAGCAAAGACCAGTAAGGACTGAAGCACACCCTCACCTTTACCGATAAGTGTACTGGCACCCGCCTCCCAGATGCCAGTGAAGCAGTGACTAAAACTGAGAATGATTGTGGTGGCTTGATATGGAGTGCTGATGAAGTACTCCCCTCTTCATGCATCAACAGATTATGGCAGCATTCATCACTGGCCCCAGACCCTGTGCTCATAATCAGCATGGGTATATCTCAATCTACAACCTCTGATTTATACCACGTTCTGCGTTAGGGTGACAAGTTTTTAAACGGAGCTGTGCACTGTAAATCACGACCTCGCTGGGTGTCGAGCCGACGGGCTCATTCTGAGAAATGTGAGAGAAGGGAGGCATTCACTTCTGTCTGCAAACAAACACAATTGTCCATAAGCACTGTGGAAGAAAATGGGAATTTATAAAGCATTGGTAATAGCAGTACACACGCCCTGAATTGTTAAGCTCAGTCAAGTGCATGCAGTGTTTATCGTACACCATATTTCTGAGTTTACCACACATTAGTTGCTTTTTTTTCTGGTAAAATGGAACTCTTACGTGAAGCAAATTCAGTCGCAGCATCACATTCCTACACTGACTGACATACTCAGGTTTGATACTGCTCAGTGATGAAAAGCTTCAGGCTTTCACAGATAATCAACCACAGCTGACTCCAGGTGATGTCATTACTTTGATGGTAACCATGTCGCTCATGAGTCTTTTTTACTGTACCGCTCAATCTCATCTTATAGGATTGAGTTGTAAAGGAGGCCAATGTCACCCCACTAACACAGGCCATAAAGTACCCTTGGCTAACTTTCTAATTCACAAGTCCGTTGGACCCGGATCATGATGATGTCACTGTGTCTCCTCCAATCAGGGAGCAGGTCATACTCCGTGTCATTTGACCTTGCTTGTACTGATTCACAGTCTTGATACTGCAAAGTAAGTGGGTGTATAATGCCATCTCTTCTTGCAGTTTTCATTATACTGCTTTCATCTAGGATAGAAAAGAAGATAGGGGACAGATGAGGTCCCACTTGCTGTGAATGGGATTTTATACTGAAAAAAAGGAGATTTCCCTCATATCAACTGAACTTTTTCAAATAAAATAAAGCTTAGTATTTAGAATATTTTTTTCGCAACATGTTTAATAAGAATGAGCTGTTATGCGTAGGGCGATAACGTACAGTACTTGGTTCTTTTCCTTGTCTGTGAGGCCACGTCTCAAGGGTTTCCTTATGATATGAGGCTTAAACAATTATAGCCCATTTAGTGCCCTCTAACACCATCGACTTAATCCAAAAACAGAGCTCTACTGGAATTGTGAAATGAAAAATGGCCCATTTGCAGTCTTCGGCAATTGAATTGACCTGAGAGGAGAGTGACCTAATGAGAAAATCCCTGAGCTGAATGGAAATGTGATTAACACTGAATCAGGGAAAAGTTGGTAATAATCAAAAGTAGATAAATCCGCACATGCCCCCGACTTTTTTCTTCTTTCCAAGGTCAGTGATTGTCGAAGGCCTCATCTAAGTTCCATCCTGTAATGATCTGACATGCAAATCCCCATATTGCCATCTTCCCTCCTCCATTCCCCACAGTACTTCCAGCACCTCTAAATGAGGTCACATTGAAGACGCCACTACAGATTCTACAAGACAAAGTGAAATTCAATGAAAAACCAGTGGAAATAGCATTCAGCAGCTTCTTGTGCAACAAGCTTATTATCCCACATTCCAAACCTTGCCCCGAATCCAATCTCTGCCCCTGCAACACATCTCAACACAATCCCTGGTGTATTAAATAGAAATCAGGGCTTGGTTACAGGTCCTTTAATGATCATTTGGGCCAGCTAATATCTGACAGTTTATCCAGGCAGGCCGCCACGGCGGACTTCGTTCCATCTGACATTGCTGCAACTCCATTAGCCAAAGTGTTGGGAGTAAATGATGGCAGGCAGCGCTTGGCAGTGTCAGAGGCGGCTCAGATCAGCCGGCCTCTATTGATTCGATCACAAAATAAAGGATGGAGCAGGGAACCGCCGCCCCAGGTGCATTTCATCCAACCAAGCAACACTCTGTCTTTGGAGCACTGGCACATTGTGACCATTCGTTTCCAACGCTGCCTTGGTCAAGTGTGTATGGGACATAACACAGCTGCAAGGGGTACTTGACTGCAAAAAACGGTCAAAAATTAGGTCAGTAACGCAATGATTATATCCACAAGATTTTAGAAGTAGAATTGTTCACACCCATTCCCACGCACAAACAAGACATTTCAATTGTTTTTGAACACCTTTACACAAGCAACTTTACATGCCCTCAGATATGACCGAAAGCAATGCACTGGCAGCGGGTGCATTGTACCAGACCTTCGCTCTTGTGGTAACAATACTAAACATATGGTTATGGTTATCTTATTCCATGGTTTGTTGAGGTTTAGGCACAAACCGCTTGCTTAGGTTTTGGAAAACATCATGCTTTGGGTTAGAATAAGAACCTTGTAAAAGTTTGAAAGCTAAAAACAATTTAAAAAACAGTTCACATTACGGAATGGTCTTGCATAATACAGTATATTTATCTATATGTGTGTGTGTGTGTGTGTGTGTGTGTTTGTGTGTGTGCACATGGAAATAAACAGTGTTCGTGTGTAACAGACTTTTTTGCTTTAGATGCTACATCAACTGACTTCCACCATAGCCCCAATCGTAAACTCTGCAGCCGCTAGGGGTCGCCTAACAATAAAACTATGCGCGGTATTAAACTGTTTGCACAGACGAGTTATGAGCTTGTTGTTTTTTATTTTATAATAAATTTTTTAACAAGGGGATGTGTCTCTTCATTCTTTATTGTGCAAGCTATAAAGTTTTATAGCTCTTTTAGCTGAAAACTGTAATGAATCAAAACTGACTGATGAATTGGGATATTTCTAGGGTGAGTTGATTAAATAACTAATGCAAACTTCCCTCTTCTGATGATCATGGTTAAAGTGCAGAGTTGCACTTGTGTGTGCAACTCCACATTTCCATGTGTTGAAATTTCCCCCGACAGAACAGCCTGGAGCAGAGGGTAAACAACAGTTAGTAAATTGGAAGAAATAAGTCTATAGTATGCTTAACGCCAGCACTTAAAACTGGCAGATAGCCAAAGCTAAAGAGTTCCCATCACCACACAATTACTTCAGTGTCAGTCTGCTATTAAGGGCATCTTAATGCCAATGAGAGCATTGCAACAGTTTAACACACACAATCCTATACCTTCACTACTTCCATAAAAGCAGGCAGCAGTATCATCTTTAATGAACTTTCCCCAATGAGAGTAATACAACATTTAGCAAGGCATGGCTTCTGAATGTTGCTCGCTCACCCTCTGTCTGTAACGCTCGGTGTCTACAGAAAAAAAACTTTAGCCACATCCTCAGGTGCTCTCTTACACCACTGCACAAGTTTTTTTTTGCAGTCTTAAACGCGATGGTGCGAAAAAGTCAAAGGTCAGAATACATTCATGTCCTGACTTAAATATCTTTTGTAGTGTTGAAGTAAATTTTCGGTTTTGGTGCAGAGCACCTTGTAGGTTTCTTGGCTTTGTGTTTTCTTTAACTCTGCCTCCACTGATTGTCTCCTTCCTGAAGGGCTTCCTCCTTCCTTTTTAAACTCAGTAGGGATCCTATTTCAAGGGAATTGCCTGTACATGAAAGTACAAATATGGTCTTTCTTTGCATTTGGACTCAAATTCGGGTCAATACGATTCACGTGATGTTGACAAATAGTTCTAAAGATTGTAGCTGTAAATCAGGCTTTGTAAACCCCTGAGATAAAACTAAAAGAAGAAATACTTTTGTGATCATCTGTGCTAAGATGCAAAGCAGCATACTGTAAAACTTTGTGCTCAAATACAAATGTTTAGCATGTTTTTACACGTGACAATCTAATCACAGTCGAACAGTCCAGACAGATTTTGGAGATTGTTGACTGTGCATGCTCTGATTATGCTATTGAAAAAAATAACTATGTATGCAGATCCACCATTCGTCCATTTTAAAAATCAGCTTCTACAATCAGACTAAAATCGCTAACTGACACTTCATTGTTGGATAATTTGATGCTTTGTATTTGTACAGCCATAAGAGCATTAAATTTATATTTTTTTGATGAATAAAATTGTGACATGTTCACAATGGTTGCTTTACAACTACAATCTGCGTCAACGTTACTTTACAAGCTCAGGAATCTTATAGACCCTAGTTTGAGCCCATAGTAGTGAGGAAGGAAAGTTATTCTGCCCTCTGAGATAATAATTTCAGAATCTTCCAATGCTACTAATCAGCAACCTCATGACCTCCAAGCTCACCTGACCCTTGACAGATAAACTAAATTCATGTGTGCCTCATGGCAGTAAATGTCTCACACATTTCCTCTTCAACAGTCATGTATCCCCTGGCGATTCTCCGACCCCCTCTCTGCTCTCTCATCATACGTTGCAGATGATAAATGCTTCTGTTCACTACCCAAAATGTAAATTTCTGGAGTGGGAGCTGGAAAAAGCTCCCACAGACACAGTTTTTTATCTAAAGAGGGAACATTATCTCTGGCAGTAACATTAAAATACAGTCTATACACTGCCAGGGCAGACATAACCATTTCTGTAATCTGTCCATTTAGGCTCAAACAAATGCTGGCTATGAGCCGTACAGTGCTGCCATCAGTCATTATTTTACTGGACAATATGACAAATCTGTAACAGGTGACATTGCCTATGTGGGGCAGGCAAAAAATGCTAAATATATGTTAATAATATCCCTGATTCGTCTCAGTAATTCTAAAAACATGTCATCTTGGAATTATTATCCGAAGAGGAAAGGCTTGGCTTGGTTTCCATATTTTACATAAACTCTTTATCTGTCTACTGTTTCACCACCTGGTGGATTATTTGTCATTTGTTTTTAAATTGTGCTCCAGTTCATGGACTGTCTCTTTGAGGAGCACAGCTAGCAGGTTGAGAAGAACACGTATCTCTTCAACAAATAGGGCAGTATGAGGGCTTAGCATAGCATCAACCCAAGATTAGGCACCTTACCTCTCACTGTTCCAAACCAATGGTGGATTTAGGCGGTCCTTGGAAATCCATAAAGTTGGATATTTCAGATTGTTCCATAGGGAGGTTAAAGCTGCAGGTGTGTATCAGTGTAAACTCCACTTTTGTATCACTATCGGTATAATTAGCAATGTACCAATCAAGTAGCTTTGGCTGTGATCCTTATCCAAGTCTCTTAATATTGCGTATTTGCTTATGATCTATTTTTATTATACAGATAATTTACAGAGCAGTAAAAATATACACTGTTGATTTTATTAAATCGAGCACATTAAATAAACTGTTGAAGCCTAATGACTTTGACACCTAACACTAATCCAAACACTGAAGATTCTGGTTCAAAACTATTATGTTGATCATCTTAAATTACTGATTTTAATTCAAGTTTATCTTTATATAACTTTATTCTTGTAATATAATTTATTTTTCTCATTAAACTCTCATAACATTTTTCTTCATATTTTGACTATTTACTATTAAATTACGACTTTATCTTATAGTATTATGACTTTATTCCTGTATAATTCCGACCCTTATTCTCAAAATCTCCGATTTAATTTTAACATGCCCAGGATGACACAACCTTCATGACGAGGATCCTCATCAGTGACAAGAGTTGGGTCTACTGCTTCTATCCAGAGACCAAACAGCACAGTAGAAGAAGAATAAAAAACTGAAGAAAACTTGTCAGGTTAGGAGGAGTCTGAGGGATCATGAAAACACGCAACACTATCGCTGCTCCACAACCTTCCTACTCGTCGGGTTTTGGCTCCTGCTACTTCTTCCCTGGGAAAAAAGAAAATGAAGCAGACAGTTCTGTGTTTTGACTCAGCGGAGGAGATCCAGCATGAGTCACAGTTGGTGCTTGACATGCCTAGAGTAGGGAACTTCCAGGGAGCGTTCAAGTCGTGGCAAAAGGTGTATTTTGTTGAGGCAGAAGGCAGCCAAATACGATTTTTACTTGTTAAAGGCGCATTCTCTTAAACTTTTTGATCACACCTGGTATTTATCGAAGAGATGTCCTGTTGTGATCTTCCTGTGGATATTCGTGCTGTCCAATTTCATATTGCAGAGTGCTCAGGGTTTAGGGATTTGAGATTAGGCCCTTGATTTGAGAAGTTGCCATTTTCAAACAATTGTTGTTCTGCTACTTAATTTTAGCTACTTATAATTTAGATTCACAGTTTGCTTTCAGAACCTCCACAGACTAATATTTTAGTCAATCGTTTATTTCAGTCTTTTAAATGCCAGTACCAGCTCTGATACCACATCCTTACGATAAGCTTATCTAGTGTAAGTAATTGGCAGCCTACCATATTGTCTGCTAACAAGACCACTTGAGTTCATGCCCTGCTTCCTCCCCTTGCACTATTCCTTTTTCATTTGTTCTGGCCATCATAGTTAATTCATTTTCATAAAATTTACCAAATCTGATGTGTTGAAACCTAACCAGGATACACTGGATGTGTCCTTCAAGAGTGTGAGGGAGAAAGATGATTTCTCTGATGGATTCAGAGGTGGTAGTAGAGGAGGCTCTGTCTTCAAACATTGGACAAGGAATTTTCCGACTTAGAAACATATGTCTTAATGTCTTGAAGCACAGGAAAGACATTTAAAAACAGCATGTCTGTTGTTGTTCTTTGATTTTTTAATTTGGCTATATCTGTTTGACTCAAGTCGTACCTGTTGTGTTCTTTCGGATATGATCTTTTTAAAATTGAGTCATTTATGTGTAACCTCTTAGAAAATATAGCAAGGA
The DNA here is from genome assembly GCF_022379125.1 of Scophthalmus maximus. Classification (NCBI taxonomy): domain Eukaryota; kingdom Metazoa; phylum Chordata; class Actinopteri; order Pleuronectiformes; family Scophthalmidae; genus Scophthalmus; species Scophthalmus maximus. Next base: position 9,982,813 of record NC_061527.1, read on the forward strand.
TTCTGTATATGAGAAGTTCCCTGCTGTAATAATCAGTAATCCAAATTGCCCCCACGCTTGGCAAATCATCTCAATTCACTGTGGAATGCCAAAAACTGATAAACGCTGATGAGAACCGGGTTTGTGTTTGCCATCTGTATAAATTTGAGAGACAAAAGCAATTGTAGTCATTGTCTCCGGAATCCAGTCGTTGACATTATTCCGGGAAATATATGTTGGTGCTATTCGCATGATGCACGGATGAATAAATGAACAATCAAAAATACAATTTTTGAACAGTTAATTTTCCCATGACAATCTCTAGTAATATAGTCTTCAACGGGAAAAAACAATGCAGCTGATTGAGCACAAAATATATTTCCTTTTAATCAACAGAATCTGAACCCTCTTCCACAGCCGGGGTGAAATTAGTGAGGCACAGAGAACAAGCAAGCCAGCCAGTTAGGGCGCGGGTAGCTTCGCTGAGCATGCCTTACCTCTGCCCGATGCAGCATTATCAAGACCGACACATTGGCTAGGCACTGTACCTGCTGTTCCCAGCGGTGGCAGTGGCGGCCTAACCTCTGCCAGGTGACTGCAACACCAACACCACTTCAGAGGACAGAGCTGCACACTGAGAAATATGTTCGACTGCACTGTCAAGGAAAGGCGACGGATATCAGCGAGAGGTGCAGGAGTTTACTGGGGTGATGCTTACCGTTCGTCGATGTAGGGCGGTGAATACTTGTTTGTTTATGACTTCTGTTCAAAGCATCGTGCGTGTCATTGGCAAAAAAGCGTGCCAGACGGATCGATGATGAGAAGCTGCCACTAGCTGGAGCAGCCACGCCAGATTTGCCCCAATTTAATATGCCCACCCTCCCTGGATGAGGTTTGCCTTTTGAAACACTTTAATACTGATGCCTTTTGTTTCTGAGGCAAATCACACATCCTACTGCCTGTAGAATGTTTTTTTTATTTTTTATCAATGCATTACATCAATCAACACGTGCAAGTGAATACTCTAATGAGCCCCATGAGTGACGGTGGGAACGACAAAGGTAAATGTTGATTTGACTAAGAAACACTCTACGATCAAGGTTATTGCTGATCTGACAGTCAGGTAATCACATTAGGAAAAAAGGAATTTGGATGTACAGCTGGTGCTCTGTTGTTTTTCATTGAGGTTTCTACTTGTTTCCCACAAAGGAAAGTAGGTGATCCAAAGCAACTCTACTGGGTTTATGACAACCTTAAAGAGGCTATAAAACAAAAGATGACAGAGCGATTGCCTGTGCTGAAACACCAGTTCTAAGCGTCATCTTTAAACCCTGGAGTCCTCATCTACCCCAATCCTTATCAAAAGAGTTTCTTTTTAGAGAGTGAAGGAAACAACTAAAGTTCTTTGAAAAGAATAGGTTTTTTTTGAGTAAAATCGTAGATAATATTGCTGCAGTTTACTTCTCTGAGCCATGTCTTTATCCTTGGGCTCAGCATGCTTATACTATTCAATCCATGAAGGTTAGATACACAGAACAACAGGGGAAAAGAAAGATGCTTGTGGGACCTGCGGTGAGCTCATATTTCCATTTAAAGCTATATATTTAGACTGTATGAAACAGAGCTGCCTCTGGTAACTGTAAGATGATTTGGAACAACTTTGAAATAGTGATAAAGAATAGAAACAAGTAAGCACTATCTGGTGAAATCCCCACAGTGCAGAGTCATTCATACTGTATAGAGTTGGTATGGAAACCAAAGCCAGGCGTTTACACTTCAATAAAGACATTCATGAAGCCGACTTTTCCTGCAGGCAAAGGTCTAATAGCCTGGAGTGCTTTCCTTTCAGGTGAATGCGCTTGTTCTAACAGGTGCTTAATAATAGAGGGGGAATGCGGTGTAAATGGGGAGACAAGCCGTAGCCACTGTAAGCAGGTACACGGAACACAATAGGATTAGGGAGTAGATTGATCCTGGCTTTGTGTGCTGCCGTTTGGCCAGATTACCACAGCCACCATTTTATTGTGTGGAAATTGGACGGAAATTTGTTTTCAATTTGCCAACCGCTCGAATTGCATTTGGGCATGCCTGCTTCTGTGTGTGTGTGTGTGTGTGTGTGTGTGTGTGTGTGTGTGTCTGTGTGTGTCTGTGTCTGTGTGCGACGCAGATGAGAGGTGTGGAGAGTGGAAATGTACTGTGCCGTGCGCTATACAATTTCACAGGATTAACCAGTTTCCCTGAGATAATTCTGCCACTAGTGACAGTGAATCGAGTGTATTCATTTGAAAGCCTGACATGAAACAGTGAGACCTGGGGAAGACGCGACAACCTTGGCCCGCGAGCTGACTGCAACTGATGTAAGTAGTGTTGAATATCAGCGTGTGCAAATTGAAATGTGCCATAGCTGTACCATTGAACACATTACCCAATGTAGCCTGAATCAATTGTGCACACACTGAAAACAGGTCACTGCCGCAGTTTTTTATTTACTGCCACTTTCTGCAACTGACACAGCATGTACTGCATGTACAAATATTCAATATCAACCCATGCGATTCCTCTTAATAGCAGATGTTACAGTTTTGGGAGATTATTACAACATGTCTTTGCTGGTACTCATTCTTTTTAATCATTTAAGAAGATCATTTGGGGTATTTGTTGACAGTAAATGGTATTAGAAAACATGTGGAGAGGAGAAATGATAAGAGATGGCGCAATGGAATGTTAAACATTAAAACTCATTAAAAATATGCATACGTAATAATAAGTAGTGTGCTTTTCATGTGGCATGGTGATGGGTGATTATAATCTTATGGTTGATTTTATGCACAAGACTGGAGTTTAGATAGGCCTTTTTTTTCCTCTTATCATGATCACAATCTTTTCTTAACCTTAAATGAAATAATAAAACCTTAGCTATTTGTGTAGATTTTTTTTAAATATACCGTTCAGTTTGTTTAATTCTGTCACATTAGCAGGTTCAATTGACCTTAGCAAGTATCTTTTGGTTTGGTAACAATGATGCTTCATTGTCATTTCTCTGTAAAGCATTCAGACTTGAACTCCATTCACTGCCCTTCACATACAAAGAACGCAACAGGAGATTGTCCGAGTCAGACGTATTTCCTACAGCAAAAACAATTTCAGAACATTCAGGGTAGGTGTGTCGCCTTGGTAGAGCGCCCAATTGCTCTAATTTTCTGGAAATTTTTCCTTGTGTATTCTCACATGGACTCACTCTGACACTTTCTGGAAATCTTGCTAGGGGGTTGATAGGAAAAGTTCTGGAAAATGTCCAGACCAACATTTTTAATCTCACATACAGCTCCTCAGGAAAATGTCCAGACTTCAGTGCATGTCTGAAAGCAGCTTAAGTCGTCTCAAATCCGGCCTCTTTCAGAGAGATGGTTTTGATTGGCCCCTCCAGTTTCAGGACGGATGGAGACCTGTCTTTGAGAGTGAATACACATGATCTCGCTGATGTATCGGGTTTTCCAGACAAAGCTGGATTGGACTTCATGATTGGACTGATGAGCAAACATAGTTATTAATGTTGCCTGGTTCACCTTAACCTGCCCCCATTCCCTTTCACAATGCCTGACTTCTCTAGTTTAATGTGCAAGAGTCCTGCCTTGTATTGAAAAAGCTCGGCATGCCACACATATCCATCCAGCTTTTATCCCATTTGTTATTATTATTATTTGAATTGCATTGAACTGTGATGCCTGTGAATTGGAAATGGGAGGGCGAAGCCGCGACCACCTCAGTCCCAGTATTTTAGGCACAGTTCTGCCTCAGTGAGCCGGGCTGATTGGGATGCAGCAGGGTATTGCCCGCTCCCCCCCTCTTGCTTTCTCCCCGTGTCTCTCGTTCTGCTCGGCCTGCAACAGACACTCTGATGAAAAACAGAGGATGCCAAACTGTTTATGAAGGCAGGGCACATGCAGGAACACAATACGCTCTCTTACATATTAGTACATATGGGTTTTCTGTGCATGCAAACAAAATGTATGATTTAATCATAAATTATTGATTTCAATAATTCATTTAACTTTTTTTACTTAATTTAAATCTGTTCAGTATTAGCTCAAGCTAATTTAAAGTGCAACGTGAAATGACGTTCCAGCACCACCCTCAGATTTTAGACAGCAGCCAAACGAGGAGAGAGAGAGATGCAGAAGGAGAGGGAGGATGAGGAGGGAAGTTTTTCAGAGACAAAAACGGCTGCGGGCTGAAACTTGACAGTGGCCTGCACAAGCAAGTTTCAAACTGACCACCACGTCCAAGTCCAGGTCCTAAAATACAGTACTTCACTGCAGGTGAATGAAAATCTGAGGCAAATTCAATTAGTCTCTCGGTGAAGGTGATAACGCAGTGAGGGAAAATGAAGATTTATTGAACATACATTATTATGTGTTTGCCCTCTGCTATTATTAAGAAGGACAAAAGACATCTGTTGAGGGTATCATACCATTTATCATCAACTGCAATAAATCAGAGATAAATGACCTATGGTGGTACAAAAATATATTTCCCCGTCCCAAGCTAATCTTGTTTCTTGACTCCTGACCCGTGATTTTAGGAGAGCAGCGCCTAAAGATCCTGGCCATATATCCAATTTGTAACACGGCAACCTCACATCCGGTGAAATACAGGCAAAATAATTAAATAACAGAAAATATGTTCAGACAGAGAAACGCTGAGCCCTAATTTGGACCAAAGAAATGATGCTAGGAAATGTACATGGCAATCCACACTGATGACCAGTTATATTAAATTAATTTATATTATTATATACTCACACTTCATTGACTTTGATTAATTGATTCCAAAGTGTAGATAGTACTTCCAATCCCACTGACAATCGTAAGTCAAATACTCTCTTTTGGTTTTATAGGACCATATGGTTTAGGCTCACACTTCTACAATAAGTGTTTCAAACAAACATCAATTGTATCACTTGTGAAAGGAGTTGAATATTTCCCATACATCGTTCTTTGTTACTTGTCTTGTTAGGTATTGAACTTAACCTTGGTATTGAAGCCAACATCATTTGACAGGAGCACCATTGTGACAGCAGAAGTGCTACTCCAAGAGTAAATCAAATCGATAAGACACACACACACACACACACACACACACACACACACACACACACACACACACACAGACCTTGTATCCATTTGTAGCACCACAGACTCTTGTGAAGCTCTGAAACTGGTCTTATCCCTCGCAGCTTCTCTCTTTCCATCAGACCGCTCTGTCACTGGCTGCCTGGCTGGTTTCTTGTGTTGCCCTTAAAGCTTATTCTCACTCTGCCCTGTTTTTTTTGATTGCACGTTTCACTGAAAGGTTTACTGAAGTCTGGAATCACCAACCTGTGGCCAAAGAATGAAGTGGGATTAAATGGACTACAGATTGCCTCCGTGTTCATGCCATAGCTGTAGCTGCAGGTATTACACCTATAGCTCCGTCAACATTTCACTAGTGTTCAGAAAAGGAAAAGGACTGATGACACAAATGCTTATAGGGACCAAGCCATGTTCATTTGCATTTCTGTTTTTACTGACGGTGCTGACAGTGTATTTTTTGCCTCGCTCTCGCTTTTGAAATCAGCGTTCCCGGCTTCTTCTTGATCTTTAAGCCCCCGTGTCTACACATTTGTCTGGAGTCAGCCAGGCATAGGGTGAAGATTAACCACACATTGTTCTGGCAGTGTTTGTGTATGTTTCTTTGTAGCCTCTACGTTGGGGGAGAACAAAACGCCATCTGAGCATGTCCAGGATTATCATCATCTCCATGGCGACCGCCTCCTCCATCTTCCGCTCTCTCTCTCTTCGGTCCTCTCTTCCTCCCTCTGTATGTAATCTGTGGCGTTCGCTCTGCTGCACCCACTCATTTGTCTCCCATCCCTGCCACAAAATCTGAATTCTGAAATTGCAAAAGAAGTAATAAAGAAGATTGACTGCATCTCTCCCTATTGATCGCTGCTCCAATGTGCTCACATGATTTGTAATATCGCCCACCCCCTTCCTCCAAAAACAGCCCCCAAATAGCCAGGCAACGCAGAGACAAGGAAAATTATGATTGGACAGAAATCAATTTCTACTACATTAAGCTACTTGTTCTCCCATGGCCATAGGGGTTTAAACAAGAAAACGGAGCATGTACTCAGAAAAGACGATTGTAAAAGGTGTATATATATATATATATATATATATATATATATATATCAGCCGAGAAGAAACTCCTCCATTACACTTTTCATCTCCAGGTGATGTATCAGACACCAGTTCACTACTAGCAGGCAGTCAGATTCTTAGTGTCGTCTTCAGTTTCTAATTGAGTGTAGCTGCCTATGTACAATGAAAAGCTTTGTATTATGACTGTTCATTATTTCCTTTGACCTGTGTCTGCTTGTTGGTTTATTTGTTCCTCGGAAGAACCTGTTCAATTTTGGTGCGGATATGGATTAATAGGCTCTAACACGTAGTTTAGAGTGTCCACTCTATTTATTTTTTTTAATTTAATTTTATGAGCGCTATCATCAGACCACTTCCTGTTTTCTTTCATATTTCTTCCATAAGAACTAGACAATCATGTGTAGGATTGTTCGGCGCTGGCGGAGGTATATATTCTACTGAGTGCCATTCTAGTTGATTAGTAGTTAGCGGAACAAGTTGCTCCCTTGAAGCTTCTTCCATTAATTGAGTCTTTCAGTACAACCAATTATATTGGAAAAGTGGGTGTTTGAGTCTCCTTGTCACATTTTTCAGATAAGTGCACTGACATGCGACCAAATATTCTGATTTGTTATTCACTGATAACAGTGCGTGTGCTTTCAGCATAATCTCTGCTGTACATGAATGGCGAAGGGGTTGAAGGAGAGAAGGAACGAAGAGCGTTTTCATTTCCAAGCATGTATTCCATAGTGCACCACCAAATATACAGTATAAGTCGAATAAGATGCTGAATCCCTTTTTTCTCCTTCTTCTCTCAGTCTTGGTAATGCTTCCTCTCCTCTTATTACCATGTTTACAACTTGTTGGCTCCCTGAAAACTCTGTTGGCTCAAGTGGCAGCATGGAAAATAAAAGGGAAGGAATTTTGAACATGTCAGTGAGGACGTTGAAATAAGAGGATCAGACATGCAAGAGTGGAATAGGGCCCTTAAGTGTTCCAAAGGGGAATAAAGGACGAATTATCATTTAATCCCACCCTGGTCACTGCAAGGAAGAGGTGAGGGGAGAGAAGGGTTCATGTTTTGCTATAAAAGGATGTTAGATACTGGGAATGTTTGTCAGACAATGGTTTGTGGCATGGGAGGATGAGGACAATGGTGGCGGAGTGGGTCATCCCTCCATGTGTAAGCCATCAAACAGCAGCAGAGCCACTCGGACGAAACAGGTAGAAAGATTCCTTTAAGCCAACATTTCCCAAAACAGAACCTGCTCCTACTGAATATTTTATCACATCTCCACTCAGTGAACATCAGTGGGGATGACAGGGAAACGGGGCCAAACGGCAACAATGTAGGATGTGCTGAAAAATTGGACTTTACTCACCCATCATCACTTAGTGCATTCTGCATACAAACAGCTGACTGGGTTTCATTCGTCAAATGGCTACGTATTACAACATTGCTCTGAAAAAAAAACAAAAACATGATTCACTGTAATGCACTGAGATAGGCACGGAAATAACGCATCTCACTGAGCGCAGGCCAGTTTGCCTCATTGTGAGAGGGCTGACGATATAAAGGCAGAGTGAGCTGCGAGACCCACCGTCAAAAGAGGGTCTGACTCTTATTTCCTATGCATTGTTATCAATAATGGGAGGCTTTGCGTGATAAGCGGTGGAAGGAAACGTACACACCGTCCCTTCTAGTTGTGCCGAAAGTTGCTCTTCCAAGACAGGAAACATGTCGGATGAGTTAGAGATGCAGGTGCTCTACAACTGCGAGGTACAATAAATCTCCAGCTTCCTGTAATGACTCACAGGTCCCTCAACATACACCTGCAGGTCCTCGTGAGTGCCACATCTCCTTCATGGATACAGTGCATCCTTTTGTTTCTGAGGGTGGATAACTGCTTTTCCTATTTTCTTTTCTTTGATGCCTTTTTTTTCGGAATGTGAATAGTTGTAGTTGTACTGTAGAAAACAATCACTCCCTATCCAAAGTGTTGTGAAATTGTTGTGTGAAATGCAGACTGGAGTTCACGAATAAAGACGAGAGGCCGTGTCCTCGTCCGACTGGAAAAGGGCAGCAATTAATTTAGGGTTAAGGGAAGAAAATAAATCTTCACTGAGTTGTTGTCGTAAGTTGGGAGGGAGATTTGGACGGTCCCCTTGAAGGTAAATACATCCTTTCATCTCCACTCCTGAACTTACTTTCACTATTCAACGTATGCAGGTTTTTTTCTTGTTGCGTCCTAATTATTTTGTAGGGCAGACACACGTTTCTCCTTGTGTAATTGTTCATATTTTTGCATAGAACGCATTTATTTTTCTGAGAATGGAAGTCCTGGGTAGACCTCTGGGGTTGTTTACAGAAATGATCAATAATGAAGGAAAGTGAAATGAGAACTTACCGCGAGACAAAGGCAAGGAGTAAGTGTTACACTTTTGGAACTGACTGGCTCCAGAAATGCTTCGTGTCGGGCCCGCTCACCCTTTCGTCTTAGCTGATTAGGTGCCATTGGCAGAATCGTTGGGTTTTTTTTTCCCAGTTCAATTTTAAATGTTCAAGCCCTAACTCATGATGTGAGACCGTGAGACTCCATCGAGCTGTCTGGTACCTGTGGACATGCATGAAAATTGCTCCAAAACGCTAGTCTAAATGTAAATTGACTCGGGTAATTGTTATCTTTTGTGAGTAGAACTTTTTTTATTGACTGCTCTTTTTAGGGTATTCTGATTTTTTTTCACTCAGCATAATTTGAATTTAATGCCCCTGGTGCATGGTGAAAAAGGGTCATATATAGTAACTGCATAACAATTGCCTTTCTGACAATAACCTCTGTTTGTAAGTGCCTCCAATTTAATGAAGTAATAACAACACTGTTTTGTTTGTGAAGAACCGTTGCAGTGCGTTTGATATCATCGCACATCTATTTACCATGGTAATAACCTTTCTCCTGTTTTGTTCCACTGCATCTGAACGGCCCCAGAAAAGCCCCGTTTCCCAAGAATCCTCTATTTCTTTGGCAATACCTGTGTCCCCATCTGCTCTCAGTTTGTTAAGTCTTGGCAGAATTCTGGATCCTCTAATATCCAGATTTCTGAAAAGTAATGTTCCATGAAACATATGATGTTAACAAACGTTTGTTAAGTATGAAACATAACTGCAAATGAGGTGGACAATAGGCAGAAAAATGGACAAACAAGATCTGATAAATCAGTGAAGGTTTTGTTTGTCTTTGATCAGTAAACAGTTTTCTGAATGATAAATGTTCAGATTGTTGCCAGATAAGTCTGGGCTGCAGACTTGTTTCATTCCTTCTACCCCAACCATTGTGCCATACACCTCTTTGACTGCAGAGGTTGAGTTTCATTCCTCCAGGTCTTTCTCTCTCTGGTGTTCAAATGCACCCTGTGTAACATGCTCCATGTGCTGAGGGATCCACTGCTGATAAGCAACCCCCTACCCACACCACCAAAAACTGATTTCTGGTCTCCAAAGCAGAACTGTCCAAAGAGGACTATCTCCACATAGCTGCCACGCATGAGCTGATGAGCTGTCTCATTGATCTGCCTTTCCCCCACAGTCCAGCCTGGGCATTCACTCTTGTTTGCTACGCCTTAGCGAGTCCACTTTGGAAAACATCCCCCATGGGAGAGGTGGGGGAGATAAAGAAAAAAAAAAAAAACTCCACCAAGAAATAAACTTTCACTCCAGCCAGTCGCTGCAGGCTACGTGCACTGATGTCATCTAATAAAATGGAAATTGTATGCATGCTATGCAGGGGGAAACGAATGGGCCTTTACATGTGGTACTATGCACAATAAAGTGAAATAGACTAGTCTGGCACTGATGCTTGCACATGCTTAAATAGTGGGTGTGTGAGTGGGAACATGTACTGCGCATAAGTGAAAGCATGCACACTTCCCAACGTCATGCCAAAGTTACCTAGTGCATATATAGATATATATTTATATATTCCAGGTCCAGGTCCATGTCGGGAGAAGGGTATTGAAGGGTCAAAGTTCACAGCATCATCCTGACACTCCTATATTCCCCTGTCACCCACCGAACATACACGCGCGCGCACACACACACACACGCACACACACACACACACACACACACACACACACACACTCACTCACTCACTCACTCACTCACTCCATTTTTCTTTATTTCTTGTTTATTGCCATGAAAATGTCTGTGGAATAAATAAGTCCTCTTGGATGAAACATCTTGAAGAGCTAAAATCAGATTCAGTCAATCACACTCTGCCGCTCATCCTCTGTTGGTTTGTGGCACAGGCAACATTTGCACGCCGCCTGCGTTATTGTGAGGTAGTAGTTTTGCCTGGTGCCTCCACTGCTCCTGTAGGTGGGTGGATGTTGTCTGCAATGTTTTAGCATTTTCTACCTGAACATTAGGACCTTTTTTTGAGTTTAGAATCTCATTGCTCCAACAGAAAAGCAGCATGGTGGGAAATATGGTAAGTCATGCCTGATGCTGTGTGTGTGTGTGTGTGTGTGTGTGTGTGTGTGTGTGTGTGTGTGTGTGTGTGTGTTTGTGTCTGTGTGTTTGTGTCTGTGTGTGGTAGCGAGGGGGGTTATATGGGCGAGCACTGTTAGGGTGTGTATGTCAACTGTTTACCCTTATCATGTGGACATGTACATGACCATTGAGTCCACCGGGGTCCAGACCTAGGTATTTTTTCAAGTGAATATCATAAATGTCATGAAATAATTGCCTAAAAATAACTCTACTTCGATATTGCAAAGATATTATGCAATGCCATAGTAGCCCCCTGCTGGTGTGTGGGTGGATGGAATGAAATTTATGATTTTGTCATTACTACAAAATCCACAACGTGGTGTTTTGATTATGTCAGCAATCAGCTGAATCCACTGAAGCACGATTCAGGTAACTAGAGAATTTTTGTAATTTACTCCCTCTTATTCCCAGACATCATCGGAAAAAACATCCCTCTTTCCCTTTCCTGAAGTAACTATAGCTAACATCGATTCCATCCAACCAACATAAGAGATATGGACATTTTTGTATCATTCAACACCTTAGATCGAATGTATTCTCAGGTTTTTAATGATAATTTCAAACATATTCTGTGTAACACTTAACCTCATTCATAACAGTTTGACAGCCTAATTTATGCGGCTATCTGATGTGATTTTTAAGTTATTGTTATAACATTTTTGCCCAAATAACCTGATAACGAAAGCAAGTCCTGCGAGTGTAGCATGTTTGTGTCAAATGTGAGGAATACTGATCCAACAACGACAATCCTGTGCTGTGGTTCATAAAAAATCTTTTTAAAAATCTATTCCTATGGGTTTGGTACCTTTGATTGGATTTAACTTGATCCCTCTCTCTCAGATTGTTTAAAGCCCCTGGCGTCAGCATTATCTATGTCATCAAGCAGATGCAAAATGGGCACTTTTGTTGCATTTGCTGGCTGGCAAATTTAAAGGTCAGAGATCAATGTTGTTTTTCATCCGGACAAAATTCTGCAAACCTGATTTTATCTCGCAAGGCTTCTTGAAAGCTTTAAAGTTGACTTAGTAATGAATGAATGAACTGCACACTAACACGCACCATATGACGCCAAGGAAATCAATCTATGTTTACTGATATATGATGGGAATTGAAGTGTGTCATTGACCCCGACAGCTGCTCTGTTTGTCAGAGGATGGCTGTGTGCAATGTCCATGAAACCTGTTGGAGGAGGGCGAGCCTATGGGCTGAGGATTTAAGATATGATAAGGTAATTGCCCAGTGTTTAGACAGAAGTATCATTGGTCCCCCCTCCCCAGTCTACTGTCAAGGAGGTTAACGACCAGGAGCCCAGACAGTGATTAAACATTTATACGGGACACCTAACCCCTTATATATCAAATGATCTCTGCAGCATAGGCCTCTGACTGTCCAGCTCTTCTTACGCCTCTTCCAAAATCCTGAACCTCTCATCAACCTCCTCTGTCCAGACCTTCACAGTACACATGGGAACAGTAACCCTCTGGATTCATTCATTCATTCATCGTCTACCGCTTTATCCATTTAAGGGTCGCGGGGGGTCGCTGGAGCCAATCCCAGCTAACATTGGGCGAGAGGCGGGGTTCACCCTGGACAGGTCGCCAGCCTATCGCAGGGCCACATACAGAGACAAACAACCATTCACTCTCACATTCACACCTACGGTCAATTTAGAGTCTCCAATGAACCTGACCCCATTCTACATGTCTTTGGAGTGTGGGAGGAAGCCGGAGAACCCGGAGAGAACCCACGCATACACGGGGAGAACATGCAAACTCCACACAGAAAGGCCCTGGTTGAACCGGGATTCGAACCCAGAACCTTCTTGCTGTGAGGCGAAGGTGCTAACCACTACACCACCGTGCAGCCCAACCCTCTGGATGCTTTGCTTTTTTATCGTCTTCTTTGAATGACATGCTGCATGCATGTAGTTTCAAGCAATCTTGCATGGGCTGGGGCTGCTGCAGCTTTCAAATGCCATATTACACACATAAAACAGGAAACTTCCCCTCCTGGATTCTTAGCATTTATGAGCAGACTCATTTCAGCAAAGGACAACTGCTTTAGCTGCTGTGGCGGGAGGGAAGCTGCATTCGCCATTACGTATACTTTCAGAAACTTGAATCATTTGAGAGTTATGACCTACACTTTGCCAGCCAACATTACCAAGGAAGCAAAACCTTTTCACCAGCATCCTGATATGTTGAAAAGCCTAATCCCGAGAGGCTTTTATTAGCTTTTAAACTGATTGACCATATTATCATGGCCCCAAGAAGCTCCTCCCAGAGTGGCGATTTTATTTGCAGGAGCTGGCCAGTGGAAAACAATTGTGTGGGATTACCCTTTTGCCATGGGGCGGACTTTTAGTTAGCCATAGTTGCTCCCCCTGTACTTTAGCCTCTTAATTTGTATAATGCATGGAGAAACAAAGCCAAGACAATATAAAGAGTTTTACGTTCTCTGGTGCTTTCCCTCACAATATACTTTCTGAATTGAACAGCATAAGAGAAAAGCCTAACTAGTAGTGGCCCCTGTAACAGAACTGCTCTACTACATCATGCAATAGCCATTCCCAAAAAACATTTTTCACCTGCTTCCTTCTCCATCTGTTCTTCATTGTCTTTCAGGGGGTCTCATGGGTGTTACTATGGCATCTGCAGAATCAAGCGAAGGACAGTTGAGGTTTTGTGGCCAATCGTTACTGCCTAAAGGCACATAGATAGGAAAAGGCTGACACTTTATCTGGGATGTAGCCAGGTCTTGTATGTACTTATATTGTTTTCTTATTGCTCTGCTCCCATCCTCAGGGAGCTTTTCCGTGCTCAAAATGAACCTCAGGGTGTCTTTTAAAGATGATATTCTTGAGATCGATATGAATGAGCGTGGTCATTGGGGACATGGCCCCATTTGGAACAAGTGAACGGCTGCGTAAGACTATTGGTTGAACTATGGGCAGTCAAATCACATGATTGGCTCTGGGCACTGGTCTGGTTTCAATCTCAGATAAATAAATCAAAGCTTAATACCTGTCCCATATAAGTCCTCCAACTACATGACTGGAATACTGACTTACACGCGGGGTGAACCAGACTGTGCAATGCATGTCAGGAATAAAGAAAGTGAAAAGGAGGGGTGGTGGTGGAGGGGCAGTATTTTTGGACGAGAGTCCAAACGCAGTGCTGGCAGACATAAAGGCAGGATCTGTCTGCTTCCCAGTCGCGCCTGTCCCTTTTTCAGCTCAGGCAGGGGATTTGAAGTCGGGGATTGGGTTACTCTGATTAGAAGATTGTTCAGGCTGACGCGCCAGAATAAAGGATAGGCAAGTCATGTTGGATGTAACCCAAGCTGGTAGCTAGTCTCCAGGTTAATTGGTGGGATTAGAGAGACAGGTGTTCATGGCTTGTCCGGGGGAAAAGTTACACCTGAGACACAGGTATTGATGGGCGTTTCATTGTAGAATAAAATAGCCACATTGAAGTGCTATTGTGTTCTTCAGTAAGCACTCACGGATCCACTTAGAGGCAATCTTGCATGGCTTAAGCATCATCACACATGTATCAACCTGCATCCCTACAAGAGTTTCGTCTTACATGCATATTTAAAGGCTAGCTAATTCTGGTTTGCTTTAAAATGCCTTCCTCCATACAGACACAAAAACGTTTGGCTTGAATTGTTCAGATCTAAAAGGTCAATGTTTTTGGAAGTGGAGGATTGAGATAAGTCTGTAATTTGCAGCATCTTTCAGAACTGTTGTGTACACAAGCCTTGGAGATTAGTCTCTGGCAAACAATGGCTATATTAGAGGTGAAGATAAATTTGCAGTGGGGGTCCAAGTACTTGCAGAAAGCAGTAAACACAAAACAGGTTGCCACACTTGGGCTTCAACTTGTTTTGAGCAACAACAGATGCCTTGGATATTCAAATGTAACCAACCCTTTGCTGAAAGCCTTTGTACTTAGTAACTATGACTACCAGGCTTTCCCTTTATCCATATACCTGAAACTAAACACCTGAACAATGCCTGTGAAAGAAGTCTGTGACCAGGCTACAAAAGGGCCCTTTGGTCAAGCTGGGGAAGTGCAATGCCTCAGGGTGCTGTGCTGTTTTGCACATATGTCTGTCCATGTTTTCTCTTTCGTTCCCCCTCTTCTGTTACCAAACCTCCACTTTTCCAGCCTCTGGCTTTCTTCTCCTGCACTTCTTCTGTTTCCAAGACTTTGTGAATGCCACTGACCCTTGCCAGGTGAAGTTGACAGCAATGAAACACACAGCCACAGTCCAGATCTATGGATCTGGAATCAGAAGGAGAAGAGAAAGAGACTCTTTCAGTCTCATTGGCAGGTACTTCTCCTTTAGTGCTTTGCCTCTGTCTTTCTTTCACCCCAGTGGTGCCGTGAGGGCCTTTTAAAACTTCATAACAGGTTTACAGCATGGCAGATTCATTTAACATTACATTACACCACAGAAGCCCTGGTCCACTGCCTCCAAAGTGAAGGGGGGGCGGGGGGAAATGGCAGAAATGGCCCAAAACTCTCAACCCACTCAGAGACAAGTGGCTCTGTGTTTCTCTGCAGCCAACAATGGGAGCCCTGGCTACATGTTGATAATCCCAGCTGTTTTTTATGTGCTCATTAAGTATGGATTTATAATCGTGTTAAGAGCTTCCCGGGATGATCCGTCACGACGAGTAAAGAGGCGGAGCCTTTGTGTAAACAAGCACCTTGCGTTAGCTCATCTTTTATTGCAAGGGCCTCGTCCTGGGAGTTGATTAAATATCTGTGGTTTAATGAATGAATAATGAAGACGGTGATATACTTAGTCGTGTATCACATGTCAGTATTTACACATTTGCGCGTTCAGCTCTGTGTGTATGTGTGTGTGTGTGTGTGTCAGTAGCTGAGACCCCGTTAGTTGATGTTTTTATCAAGAGTATTGCAGATTCACAAAACACATTCTCTCATGATAGATTTTTGTGGAATTATATATTTGTATTAATGCCACCTCCCAGTATGATGCAATACAATCCAGCCTGTAAAAGCTGAATCAACATAGCTCTGGCAACACAAGCTGAACGTGATGAACACTACAGTGTTGAATTGCACTTGACTAACAAACTGGCAACTAAAAATCATCAATCTGTCACATAACATGAGGCTCATAAGAAGTACAAAGCGCTAATCATTTTAGTATGTTTAATAGTGTTATAGACAATAACATATTACAACTATCTAAGTGTTTCATGTTTCCAGATAAAAGCTTAAACAGCTTAAACCAAGTGAACTGCTACCCTCAATTCTTAATGTTTGGTGCCTCTGAGGACATTTCTCAACTTATGAACTTCTCTCAAACTTCCCTATCTGATTTTTCGTGCTCAGAAATTCCCATTTCACTCATATCTGATAGGCAGTTGACAGCTTTGGGCCTCCTAATGATTGGTTGAGAGAGGCATTGTTTAACAGGCGATAAGTATGCTCAATGATGGGTGAGGATTCCATTAGGGGGAAATTAGGAAACTCAAGAATAGGAGTAGCAATAACGGCTGATATTGGACCTCTAAATCATCAGGCTCTTAAACCTTATAGCTGCCAAAATCTTCCTGTCGGCCCGTGGCCCTTTCTCTCACTTGATCTTGTCTTTGAGACCTTCTCAGATTGAAAAAGCTTAATGTTCGACTTGTTCTCAAAAGACTCTGGCCCTGGCTGTTGGTAAATCAAGGCTTCTCCTTTTGTGGCACCAAAACACACATAGAGAGGAGGACACATAATTTACACTACTAGACCATGGACCTGTCTTATTATTTTTGCAAAGGGCAATTTATCAATGGACATAGTCACCAGGTTCGGGAAATGAAGCCAATGCACAATTGCCTGAACCTGTGATCTCTCAAATAACCAGCGGAGGGCGACTCCACTGGTAGTGAAGAAAATAAGTCAGTTTCTATAGAAGTCTGAGAAAATTACCCTATTTCTCATTTGAATTGTAATGTCAGCAAACACTTTCCTGAGGAGTTTATGGTCTCAATCTCTAGTATCAAGTCTTCGTTGATACACCAAGATGTACATTTAGTAAATTATGGTCCCGTTTAGAGTAAAATAGGTGATAATGCACAGTATGCCTTGGAGTGTAGTTACAACATGATTGACAGCTAGTACCGTCCAATGGGTGCAGGTCATAGTTGTATGTGGACATGCAGAGGAGCTCTCAGTCAGGCCCAACAAAACAACAACAAAGCTGTTTACGTGTGGATGAGAAGCCCAGACGTATAGGGAAATTGTATTTTTGCTGAATATTGGCACGTGGACAGGTCACTATTATCTAAGAATAATTGCTAAACAACAATAATAAGACTATGGTTCCATCCGGTACATTGTTGTGGTACATCAACTCGTATCTCTATTATCGCATATATTTTGCTTCTATCTTCTCTTTATAGTTCAAACCTTTCATTTTGCCATGACGCCAAGACCCAATTTTTAAAACTTCAGTTTGTGGGTGGTTGTAATGAAGCCCATGTGACATGTCTGTTTCGCTTGTGTTTTCTATGATTGCAGAAGCCCCCGTGGGCGTCTGACATGGGGGTTTGTGCCCGGTTCGCTTTCTTCTGAGCGAGACCCTTTGCTTCAGGTCAGTGAGCATACAAGCAGCGCAACAAAGCCGTAACACTTTGCAAGAGCAACTCTCTGTGGGTCCCCTTAATGTTGTCACATGCATGACATGGCAGCCATACATAGCCGGTATGCGCACAGCCTCTTCTGTGCAGATGATAGCTGGGAGTAAACCAGTGGTCAGTGTCAGCAGTCATAATTCATAATTTGTGCAGCTGTAAGAATCTTTTTTTGCATTTACATTTACTTATTCGGGGTCGGCTGGCTGAATATACTCTTATGCTTAGGTCACTTGTTTACAGGAAACTAACTGGACATCAGCCCAAGCTCTTCTATTTATGCATGTTATCCTAAACATAAACCAGTTATCATCTAAACATTAAATGCATCACATCTGAGCAATTCCATATGTTGAAATTGACCCTAATATACAATTATTGTTGAGGCAGCCAATAACTGCAACATGTTGTGAACAGTCTGAATTTCTAAAGAGCTCCACAGTAGCTGCTCCAGAATGAATAACGTGATTTATCACCTATATCCCAGCAAAGACATTGCTGGAGGAACATTTTAATTCTCATACTAGTGTCTCACTAAAGTAATAGTTGCTCTGGGATATGAGAGAGTATTTCTCAGCTGAGCTAAATTGGTGACCTTTTCAGACTGAACCCCACCCCTGCAATATCTAAGCTTGTGCCAGTTACCACATTTAAGCTTCATAGTGTAGTCACAGAGAGAGATACATACCACTGTTTCAAGTGCATGAAAAAACTTTATGTGGTAATACAATATGTAGAAGTCAAAATTTGAGGATATTTATGAATTTCCTTTGGCCTCAACAACTAAATGTACTTTGTTCTACAGCTGAAGTGTATCTTGACCTGAGGGGAGTTTTTAATAGTGCGAGACGAGAAACACATTTTAAACCACTGCAAATGCAATTGAGGAGGAAGAATTTGATTAAGAGGGCGGTAATCGAGTCAGTTTGCTATAACTAGAGGCCTGGTGCTGTGAACTGCTATTGCACGAGTGTAACAAGAGTGAATTTAGCACCCGGCGTGGGCATTTTGTTAATCCAGCTCTGTAATTTAGTTTTTCCTCCCCCATCTTTCAATTATCATTATCATAAAATGAAGTGAGGCCTGAGAAACTCTACGTGCAGCAAAGTTTTATCCAATTACCCGCTCCAAAGCTTTGTGTTCTCATCTCTATTAAAGAGGATTTTTTTTTTTGAAGTTCCTGAAATGTCATTTGGAGCCCCCTTCTTTTCTGCTTAGAAATACAGTGGATCAGAAGTTAATCAGTGAAATACTGAGCCGAGATGAAGTTCAGATTGAGAACCAGGGGAGTAAGTCTAAGCAACTTTTATTACACTCAATAAAAGTTGCATTGTACGAGACAATATATGACATGATAACAGATATGCAGTGATCACTCCACAGTATGTACACAAGATTTGTAGCCATGTGCGCATGGCCATATAGTCAAGGATTTCTCAAGTATCAAACAAAAGTAGGAAGAAAAATGCAGGCAGAGGTCAATGACAACCTACCAATTTCTTTCACACCATTGGTCAGAAGTATCATATGAACAATTAGGCTAATTCTAACCTCAGGCATTTCCCTGTCTGCACCTACTAACACCTTTCACTTCAAGCCACTGTTAATAAGCTTCCCTTATGGTATAACTTATGATGAAATGCAGCAATACTGAAGTGGGTTCAAGGGGGCCAATCATTAAGGAGGCGAAATCAACTCCTCTGGAAGCCCAGGAGACCCAATTGCTCTTTTAATTCATTTACAAGCAGATGCAGACCGTCCATATTCGGCTCCCAATGGGGACTCACCACCTTCGGAAGGGGTTAAAGGGCCTTTTACAGAGGAAGATGCCAGATAACTGACCCACCACCCGTCAGGCTCGTTGGGTGGGAACTATCAATCAGGCTTCCTCAGCCCTCACAGAAGGGCTCATCTTAATTGAGGCTTGGATCTTCATCAAATATGGATAGAGAGACATCCCAGTAATGTCTTAATTACTTAAGAAGACGACAGTTTGCTGATCGCCTGTCTGGGCCTGTAGGCAATGAGAAGCAACTCCAAGGGTGGAAAGATCTTTCACTCTGTTCTCCTGCTTCCTTCATCTCTACCTCTACATCCCGCGTGCATTGATCTCATCAGCATGGAAGCTCGCTGACAGGAAATCAATTTGAGCGTCTTCTTAATAAAGCCCTGAGACTCATTTCAGTTCGCTCCTCTACGCTCCACGAATTACGCTTTGGACTCTGGATGTCTGGCCCTCCTTCACGTTAGTGAATCTGTATCTGGAGGACCTTGAGTGGGTCTACCAACACAGCTGCTGCCTAGATCGAGAACATTTCCCAACAAAAATTACCTAAGATTCAGATGAAATTCAAATAGTTTCACATTTGGTCAAATCAATCCTTTCTGTTAAGTGCCAGGATTACTTGGAGACTGCCTTATTTTTCTTTTTAGTATCCAGGTATTTCTTGTGATTACAGTGATGACAACTTAGAAAGAAAAAAATAATTGACCTAAACCAACCCCACTATTCCAGTGTATAGGAGAATACATTATAAAATAACATTTATATTCATACAACATAAAAAAATATTACACAACATGTGGACTGAGCCAAATAATCCTATTAGTTGCAGATGTGTTCTGGTCGTGCTGTTTAGAGTTTTGCCTAATTGGTTGCTATGCCAATGCCTGGTTTCCAGGGAGCTTGTTGGCAGTCCTGCACACAGTGTGCATGAACACTGCATGTTAATGCACAAAGTAAAAGAAAAAAAATTGTTTAATTTTACACTTTTCAATATCTGCAGCTGCAGTGGGAAAACCTTTTGTTCCAATCATTGGCCATTTCACTCTCCATACAATTCTTCGAAGCCATGTCAACTTAATGAACACATATTTGTTGTACTTGTTTTTGTGTGTCATGATATTCGATATCAGATGATGATGAGGATGATGCCCAGCTGGTTTTAGCCAGAATATCCTTCTAAAGCTTTCTGACCTTTGGTAGCGCCATGCATGGCTTGCAAAGACAGTAATTCCAAACTCTGCAGTGATCCTAGAAACAAAAATTGGTGGTTTAGTCTTATTTGTTTTGTTTTGTAGTTAAAAATGTATTGTGCCATATCAGTCATAAGCTCTGCAACTTTACTTCGAGACAAACACATTTTACATTGTCTGATGCTAGCAGCTTCATGGCATTAACAAGGCATTTCTTCACAAAAATCTCCCCTTTGAATGAGGTTTCAGCTTCTAAGCTCACTGCAAAACTTTCCCACTTAAAATTGTCCACTAATTTATGTTATTTTCTTTCATTACAAATTCATGAATTGTCTCACGGACTCAATCAAATTGTCTCCTTGGCTGCACACGGCTCAGAGGCTGGATGTTCCCCACCCCTGAATGACAAGGATGTATTTAGCTATAAGATTGATTTATTTCTTGTGAGGCTATAGCAGTTCCAACGGGAGGCTAATTCAGTCAACACTTTAAATTTGATCACACTGTGTCGTGGATGCCCAGGTAGGGGCAGTTTGTCCATGCAAACCTCAGATGGGACCAGTAAGCCAGACATCAAGAACCCAGGAGGACACCTTTGGCCCTGGAGTTCAGAGGGTGAGGGCAATTTAGCAGTATTTCTTAGCATCGATGCTGCAAATCCCACTTGGTAAATCCAGATAATCCTTTATTTCTGTTGCTTGGAATGCTGCAACATCATTTGGTACACAGACACAAACACAAACACAAACACAAACACACACAAACACACACTGAACTTAGGCCACAGCTCACCACAGTGTGGATAATCTCCTTTATCTAGCCAAGCAGTGCTCACCAGTTCAACTCCCAGATTACCCTTTTCTGTGTGTGTGTGTGTGTGTGTGTGTGTGTGTCTGTGTGCGCGCGTGCGTGCGTGCGTGCGTTGTCTTCTCGTGAACAATGCACTGCGGCTTCCCACATTGCTGATTTTCATTGTACCATATAAAGTTCTGCGTATCTGTATTCAAATAAAAATTCCCATCTAAACATTTTTCTGTCTCATTTTAGGGAGGCTGTAAACACAACATCTTCAGTCACATTTTTTTTTGGGGGGGGGAATACTTGTAGCAATGTTCATGTAACACTGACGGATGACCTTTTGCAGGGGGCACGATGGCGCGACTCCCTCTCACCCAGTGTCATCTGGGATTGGCTTGGATTTTTTTGACTGAAAGACTTATGCTAGGTTACCCATTCTGTGATAACACCTGACCCATTTCATTCGCACATGACACAACAGCACAAGAGCTTAGGTTGTTTAAACCCCCTATGTTGACATTAGGTAGAAAATAAGCAACTGTTACTCGCCTTCAAAATCTCTTGGACAAAGTTCCCCATCTCATTTCTTTCAACTATGAAGATTTATGACTAATCATAATGACAGTGGCAGCTTGTTCCTGTGGGGATATAGGCCCTCGACAGCTCAGCAGTCTGGACAACACTATAAGACACATTCCATATTTTTAATCTTCTGCCACGAAGATGACGTTTTACATTATCTGAAACAATACATCGACAATTACATTCTAACCTGTGAGAGAGCGAAATGAAACAGAGATTTGTAAAAGGGGGGCAATTAGGGAATGGGAGGTTGATTGAATAAAGTGTGCTCTCAAATCATGGTTTATAGCAGATAAACTGGACAATCTGTGTGAAGCATTGCGGTCCAGTCAAAAAGGTTGTGTATAGCAGGAGACACCACAGTTTTATTCCATCTTCCTGTATGTGACCAGTCTGAGCTTTTCTCCGGGCAGACTGATTAATTGCGAGGGGAGAAAAAGTCTTAAGTTAATTGTGTGACCACTGAGATTGGCTGAGTGGGAAAACTAATCTTATTAATTGTTATCATTTTAAGTAGAGTATAGGGTAGTGTTTCCATTGACTAATATGTCTATTAATTGAGGTTTATTCAAAGGACGTTGTGCAAAACATGGAATTACTTCTCGTTTTTCTTTTTCTTTTCTCTCTACATGGACAATTTTTGTCCACTGATCTCCACCGTGGTCATGTCTGGATCACACAGGCAGGCAGATGTGTGGCAGTTTGCCTCTGAAGAACAAATGAGATCGGGCATGTCAAAGGCACAGGTTCCTGGCTTTGATCACTATGGAAGATTAATGTTCCAGGGGAGCTGTCAGCCTTAACAGGGGGCGCTGTGGATGTTCTCTCACAGGTTGCCGTGCCACAGTGAAAGGGTATGAAATCAAAGGGAATCACTCCAACCGCCATGCT
Organism: Scophthalmus maximus; assembly: GCF_022379125.1. Lineage (NCBI taxonomy): Eukaryota > Metazoa > Chordata > Actinopteri > Pleuronectiformes > Scophthalmidae > Scophthalmus > Scophthalmus maximus. Next base: position 10,005,431 of record NC_061527.1, read on the forward strand.
CCCAATCACTGCTAATTACTTAGTCCGTGACTCAATTAGGTGAATGAGTAATTGCTTTCCAGAGAGATGTGGAAGGATTCAATTACAAACGACACATAGCAACAAAATACTGTTCATATCAGCACGTCGTGTGGACCGAAATAAGGCAGACCTTGATGGAACACCATACATGTAAGTAGTTTCCGTACTCGATAGGCCTACTGCTGCATGGTTCAAGCTTCTATCTGTGAAATGTTTCCCTGCGCAAATGTTCTCATACAGCGCGTCCCACTGGCTGCAGCCCCCGAATGAACTGCTTATTGGAGTAGACTGGCCAAATGCCTCCATAAAGAATACATGTGGGGGAGTCTGGCACATTTTCATTGAGGAGAGGTTTTGGATTAAACAAGTCCATGATAAAGCAAACTTCTCGCAGGGCCAAATCTCTGTCTGCGCTCCTCCCCGGCCCCTCGCCCCTGTGTATCAAACAAAGTGACGTTTGAAAGAGAGCAGAGGAGGAGAGTGGGCAGATGAAGGGAGGTGCTGGGAGCGAGAGAGCAGCCGCACGGCCATCTGGCTGGAGGAGACGGATTCAATCGAAATGTTCTACCAGGAAATCATACGAATACCTTCAACTTGGAGGGATGAGAAAATAAAGAAACATGTTGTTTTATTCCAATATTAAACAAACGTCATCTATTTTTGTGTTCTCTCTCCGCTGGAGGAGGTCACTGCTAGTCTGAAGGGCTTCTGAAACCCACCAAGGTCTCTGCCGCTACCACCACATATTACAGCTCTTTTTCGTTTCAACTGATGACTCAGGATCAAGGCGAGAGAGGGAGGTAAATATTTGGGTTGTTCTTGTCTCTTGCTTTGTCTCGGTGAATGAGCATCACTAACTTTACCTCAGGCTACTGTCACTGACCGGCCATCTTCTTTCAACGACATGTTCCAATAAGCTCACACTGACATCCATCAGCATGACGGACCCAATTTGGACTGTGTGTGGGCTGTAGTATCATTTGTTTCACAAAAATAATTTTGAATGACAGTTTTTGGTTGAGTTTCACACCCGTGACCTTACTCCTAATCCATCATTGACGGAGAAGTAGTTGGAGGGGACCTACTCTGCCCCTTTGTAGGTCTAGACTATATTTTTTTTCCCGGAATCCACCAGTGTTGCTTTGCATGATTGATCAGTCACAAAGGTGAAAAACTAAACTAAACTACTACTCTAAAACTACCTGTGATGCATGAAAACAGGAAATACAAAAGATAACACTGCTAGTAATTTTCTTTTTCTGCTGTTGCCTAACGGCAGTTTTGCGAGGATGAGCTGTGCCCGAAGCTCATGATCGTACAAAGAAATCCGTGATGATGAATTAACGTTACATAACTTTACCTGATTGTTTGAAACATTGGCCCTGTTTAACATGAACATCTTTCATTTCAACATTATATATATGACGGAGAATAAAGGGAAGCAGGATGGACAAGTGTTCAAACAATCAGTAAACTCTGACACACATTCTCAGATGACTTAGGTGACAACACTTCTTTAATAATTGTGAGGATGTCCACTATGTAAAGACTTAGCGTGTCACCTAAAAGCAAAGCACCAATGAATGTGCAGTTCTACTTGGTGACATTTACAGAGCTCCGGCTTATATGAACTGTCGGTGCAACACAAATACTGCAGCGTGTGAGAGGTATGAAGAAATGGAGCCTTTCCCACGGCGGAACAATTACGGCACCACAGCGTGCTGGCATGTCTAGTTTTCCTCTAAATCCAATCTTTGAATGAAAGATAGTCCGCCTTGCACACCTCCATTGTTCTCCTCCATAGCTCCCAAACAGTAGTAACCAGTGAGACTGTTCATTATAAAGCTGCAGCCTGAAAGATTATTTTTCTCAAATCATCATGTCTCTCAGACATACACATTTCTGTCTCCCCTCTCTTACCGACAGCAAGGTTTGTCGTTTTTTTTTTTCCTTGTGGCAGAAAAGTGGAAAGTCTTTAAACTCTGCTCACCGAACACCCTTTTCTTTTCCACGCAAACATAAAAAACCCTCCAGCAGACACAAATGCTGTCAGAGACTAAAATAGGAGAGGGGAGCAGTGTGGTGGGACAACATAACAGGTCCGGCGATGCCTGGAACCCAAACAGTAATATGGGGTGCCAATTGACGCAGACACACACCCCAGCAAGCCATTAGTCATAATATTTACCCCTTTACTCGTCCTCTGTTTATTTTTTCTGGTCCTTTCCTTCTTCTCACCCTTACATGTCCTGCCAGCAAACGGTCATCGGTAACACAGTGTCTAATTTGACAAATGGTTCACTGAAATGTTCCTTTGAAAAGCGGAACATCATAGGACGCGGACGGAGGGGAAGACACAAAAGAAGGGAAAGTTGGAGTGATGTATGTTCAGTTTATCAGGCGGTGGATTCTTGCTTCACCAGAGATCATAGAGAACATGTCAACCCGAACAAACAGTCCCCGCCCACGGATCTTCACCCTGTCCGGGCTTAATTCCTTTTTCCCCCCCGTTTCTTGGCGTTTTCCGGACTTCATAATGCTTCATTTTGACATGGCTTCTTTTCCAACAGATGGCCCAGACGTCTTTTTGGAGACCTCATACTGAGTTGGCTCTCATGACGAGCAGACCTCTGTGCATCGCAGCCACGGCGTTGAGGGTCTTGAGAAAAGTTACAATTTGTGCAAAAAAAGTTGCCTCTTGTTGGGGATGATGCACACATGTGTGTAAATGACCATCACACGCCAAGCAGAGGTCCAACAGTTTCCTCCTCCTCTCTCTCGGAAAATATGCTCCAGAGTAAGCAGAATTCATCTAGGAAGAAAATACAAAGTGTGGGAGTCTACAGCCTCCCAGCAGTCACCTTTCAGAGGGATGGAATGGAAGAGCAGCGTGGATGGTGCAATATCTTATCCATCAGAGAAAATCCAGGCCTGGGCTTTCTCCTCTTGATTTCCAGTCACACTCTCTCCGTGAATTCCCCATGTCTGCTCAGGATGTACACACGTATCTGAGCAGACCTTGGCTCGGACTGATTTATGGCTACGCGGACATAGTGGGAGAATCAAACATATTGCCTGCATGTGTTTTTTATTTACAGCCAACACAAATGAAAAGTGAGCTCATCCTCTCTCTCTTGGTTTCGCCCTCCTTTTCCACTTTCTCTCGCCCTGCACAGCCGCCTCTCTGTTTCTTACCGCGAAGCATCTGGAAAGAGTTACGGTCACCACTCAGCCACAAGAAAGTCAAGTGTCTGCCCCACAGGACCATGTTGATTTGGAGAAGACGCTGCGAACGAGGACCACAGTGGGTGTCCGTGAGATACTGTTCATGCCTAAACTGCTAAATAGTGCTATATATATTTTTGCTGTGACAGCACCGTCGGGGATTTAGGTGGAGTTGAAAAGTGTGTTCTTGTACATTCTTTAGCCTTTTTAAAACAGATAACTTATTAGTATTCTGTTTGACACTGTAGCCTAATACTATAATCACTCAGTTTAATCAACACGGCATATCTTTGTTCTTAAGCGATCGGCGTCTGTCTAACAAAACCCAGTCAACCATAACCAACAGTGAAACCAGCTGGGTTTAGAGAAACATTGGAATAGAAAATGCTGCTGTAGAGCAGGACTGTGCTGTAAGTATGCAGGTGTAAAACATAAGGTATAGGCTGCAGGAGTTCTACTTTTCCACAGGGAGGCCACTTTTTTTTTTTCTTCTTCTTTAGAGAGATCCCCACTGCACGATAAGAGAACCAAGATTACAGTACAAAATTAATTAAGATCCAGCAAAACGATTACTGGATTAGTCTAGCATTAATTGAAAAAGCTGATGAAGACCATATATCACAAAGATTAGGAGCATCTGAGCCCCTTGTGTGCAAGGAAACAATATCAGGAAGGAGATTTTATTTTTTTTAAAAGAAAAAAGAAAAAGCATCTGGTGTGGTGTGGGGAGAAGGGGTGAAAATATTTTCTCAACTATCACATCAGCTCAAGTCCTTATTCCAAGACTTTACACAAAGTTGTCTGATTATTGTTGTTGATAAATGGACTGCATTCATACAGCACACTTCAAGTCTCATTCACGGATTAACACACATTCATACAGCTCCTTTTTCATACACAGTGCTTTTTCAATCGCACATCATTCATACACTGCCAGCACGGCCGTCAGAGGCAATTTTGGGTTAAGTGTCTTGCCTAAGGACACTCTGGCACGTAAACTGGAGGTGATCAAACCGGTGACCTTCTGGTTAGCGGATGGCCCGCTCTAAATCCTGAGCCACAGCCGCCTGATTATAAAAGCCTGAAGATGGCCTGATGGGTAAAATGTAAGGTAAAATGTAAATCGTTCATACCCTACCCTCCACACACACACACACACACGTTTGTCTAAAAATAGAAATCAACTGTCTAACTTCTGCAACTATCCTTCTGAGCTATTTCGGGGGTCTTCGCCAACTAAGCAGGGTAACACTTCAAATGCAACACCTTCAATCTTCCTTTTCTCCGAGCATGTTCCCCTCGTCCCTCCCCCAGCATCTGCTACGTGGGATCAGTGCCTCTTGTGTTACCGAAGGCAAAGGCTGCAGCAGTATTAACAAGAGAACTGCCCTCCCCGAGCCTAGCAGGCACACCGGGTCTGTCTGCCTCCTCAGCCTTCGGGCTTCAGACGTCCAATAAAGGTAATCCTCCCTCAACAACACACACGGTTGAGTGGATGGCTCAGTGTCTGTTGGCAGACGTGGACGGTAGGCTGACAGGAGCGTATGGATTTGACCAGGATGAGGTCATTCTTTACCTGCAGAGGTTGTAATGAAGTATAGTGTTGTGCTGCAGGGGGGAGAACTCTGCGTGGAAGGTGGAGGAGTGTGCAAGGAAGATGTCTCTGAATGTGAATCTCCTCCGAGAGCACAACCGAGCCCTCCCATGTCTTATCAGCCTCCTTTTCTAAGTTATTGTGAAAGGGTTTGTGTTTACATACATGTGTTTGGAAAAAGAGAGATTGTGCTGGTATGTGCCGCTATGTGCAGGCTGTGCGGATTTGTGTCCACGAGCAGAGTGGTCCAGGTAGAAGCCGGGAAGCCGCCGCCATCATTCGCGCCGACGGTGAGTCTTTGACTTTGCTGAGCCCTTACGCTGAGATAAGGCTCTGGATCCCTTTGGCTCTGCAGTTTGATCAATCTGTAGATTTACCGCCACCACTGCAGCACACTGATGAAGCATAAGAGCAGTAAATTCTGCTCCCTTCATAGAGAACTCTCCTCTCTATCTCTCTCGTGTATTGATGTTCCTCTCTGGGTTTTGGTGGAATAGCCAGCAAGTGGCTGATCTTAATCAGCTAGAGCTTGTTCCTTCTCTGTGCTCCTGTTCATATTACTTATTTTTCACACATTTGCTCCATCCAATACTTCCCCAGCAACTGCACACTTTCTCATTTACATCTCTTAAGTGTCTGTGTCGATCTGTCAGGCGCTCAGCAAGACTCCCTCTGAGAAGCTTCCCCGCGTAACTGATTTTTTACTGTTGCGACTATTTGATGCTCGTCACATCTTAAATGGCAGGAGTGGTTCCTTTTGTATTCAGATTCACATCCCTATCAAGTCCCCTTGATAACTTTCTAATGCTCTGGATTTGGATTCTTTCTCCCGCTTCCTTGATTAATTATGACTGTCTTTACTCTTCTTACTGCCAACATTTGAAAGAAATCAGATCCCTCGGAGGCAAGAGAACCTTGGCACTGCTACACTTGTGGATTTGACTGGTTCAGCACACAAGGAGTCTGACCTAATTCCGTAGTCAGAATGATACTCATTGAGCTCGTTTTCCCAGCTGAGTCATCATAACTATAGACCTTGGTGAAATCTGATGCCTGCCGAGCTTTAGGAAGGTACCGGTGGCAATCAAAGGCCCTCCAGCACTTCTTAGAGTCTGTTAAGATGCTGTGGAAAGCAGTGCCCACCTGACTGGGGCTGAAAATGCGTCTCAGTTGGCCTGTTACTTGAGACACGATAAAGTCTCCAGAGTCTTAAAGGCAGGGAGGTGATGAAGCAAGTACAAAGCCTGGATGCCCTGCTCCTGAATTGTGAATGGGGACGGGTGGGTGAAAGGATAAAGAAGGGGTGGGGTGGGGTTGCTTAATGGCAGCCTGCCTAACCTCCTGACCCTACTTTGTTTGAAGAGAGGAACTAGGGGTACCTGACTAAGACTCCATTCAAGGATAATAAAAGCCCAATGCTTTTGGACATGTGGTTCAAATTCCTCCCATCTTTACAAGGACTTGGTGAAGGCCCTTGTCAGTGTTACACAGAGAAGTTCCATTCCTTCTGCTTGTTGTGCAACATTTTTTATCGCCTAAAAAAACAGATTTCACCACTGTGGTTTCTCTCTGCATATAACTGTGCTCATTTTCCTCAGGGTGTGTATTTTGAGGAATATGTCCAGATGTAACCATGTCACATTATTAATATTCCAAGCAGAGCGCAATTTGCTTTCTCACTTGGTTTATCTGGCCGAATGTCTGGCAGCTGCATTTATGCATTTGATGTGCACAGTTACTAATCTATGGTAGTGGGGTCATGTGGGGGGTGAGATCATTACTCCTGGTAAGGCTTGAAAGCAGGATATAAAAACACTCTACATCTCCATCCCACATACTTTACATCCTTGGAACTTTCCCTCTGCAGCGAGATCTCTACTGACAGTGGATCAAACGCACCTTCGCTTCTCTAGAATGAGACCCTCTTCATATACTTACTGTCGCAAGCATCCTTTCTCTCTATGCTGAAAATATTGGGAAATACAAGCTCTCCCCACTTACTTATGTATACTTCCCCGCTTGTTAAGTTTAGAGTGTATTAATTGCCAATGGCTGTCTGCGCTCAACAGTGTGTACACGGCTTCCCAGACATTCCTCTGAGAGCACAGAGGCTCCCAGTTTCTCTTCTGACTGTTCAGTTTGTTTTGCACTTCTTGCTCTATAGGGGGAGCCATGACCTCACGTACCCGCTGTCCTGCTCTGCCGCCTGCTTCACATTGCTTCCGGTGCTGTACCTAAAGACAACTTCAGGCTCATCTTTGGCTGAGGCACCGCAAACACACCACAAAGAGAACATACTTTGATCAAATGCGATGCATCTCGCGTGGTGAATCGGTAGGACAGACGGGCGCAGCGTGCAGCAGGTAATGATATGTGATTTATGTGCTTTTGCCTGCACAATGGGCCTTGGTGGCTGAGTAATGGATATCACTGTCAGTCAATCTGACTGCTGCTCTACGGCAACTAAAATGTGTGGAGACAGAACAGAGAGAAGCAGTTTCTCAGGAGTGTGTACTCACTTTTCTCTGTAGCCTATAGTGGCTGGGGGAAGAAAAAAAAACACAAACCCAGAAGCATTTCTTCTACAATGCAATGAAGGCTCTGATTAAATTTAAAATTATTTATTTTCTTAGATTCAATCTAACTGTTAAAATTCCTCTATACACTTGAAAAAAGATTAACAAATGAAATAATATTTGTTCTTTACTTTCATTCCATCCATAGTTTTAATGAATTATGTTCAGCTTTGCACTACAAAATATGTAGATTATGTTTATGAATGCAATTAACACCTTATTTACATGGTTTATAACATATCCTAACCTCGGGAAATCGAAATGCCCTTCTCTGAATTACTTCACTCCCTTATATAAAAAATAGATAAAATGAATTATCCATGGGAACACAAGTTAGTTGCAGTGCCTTGCCGGAGACCTTTGGGGATCCCAGGAGATGACCTGATGGACAACAGATACTTTATTTGCAGCCTGTAAACATGCTCAGTACTTGAGCACTGAAGACAGACAATGTGTAAGTGTGCATGTAAGTGCATTAAGCTGAATGCTGCTGAGAGTACACAATTCCTCTGACCCTTTGAGCTGCAGGGCAAATACATCAGCCATGTGCTTTGAATAAACAACATAAAGAAAGGGGTTATTCAATGGATCTCTGTTTCCCAGAGATAAGTGTGGCTTGAACACACCAGCGTCAAGGGAAAAAGATACATAAAAAAGAAGAAGATTCTTGATGTTTGGCCTGACCCAGGGATTATACATGCCCTTGGAGTGATGTGCTTCATGGACTGATTGACATAACACTATTGGCAGGATGTTGGCTGCTGTTTGCGGACCGTCATGCAAGAGAATCTGTTTGGCCCGAGGCGAGGTATACATATGCATGTTTGTGACGCTTTGCTTCATATGTTAAGTGTGGGGTCAGCTGTGTAAAGCAGTCCCTAAACACATAGCAACACATTTCCCTGGGCTGGACAATATCTTTGAGCCGGGCAGACAGTGGTGACGTGTCATGCAGTGGAATACAAGGTTTACCTACTGGGTGTGTTAGTACAACCACCTTAAAATTCACCATGATAACATCACTGTCCACACTGTTGAATGCATTACAATATTAAGTTGAGGACACAAATTCTGGACCAGCTGCTTTTTTGATTTTGAAAAATATACATATCACTGAGTACTCATTCAAACCTTCCTGCCATAACCTTACCAGTTTATCTACCAGTGAATAATGATTTATTTCCTATAATTATGTAATTTAAAAATGAATAATTGCTTGGTGCTGTAGTGTCAGTTTAACTTAGAGAACAAGATGGTTATTTACACAATTGAGAAAATAGGCAAAATGCCCTGGTAGTCCAATGGTTAAGACACATATAGTGGAACTTCCCCTTCTCCAAGGTGGACGGTGGATGTGATTCAAAATACATCCATAGTGGATTCAAACATATTGTTTATTCAAAGTATTGAAACACAGAAGCACGAAGCACAAATATTTAAACTCCTTGAATTCAGGTTAATCTATTTCAGCGTGATCCCATTATATAATGTATGCATGTTAATCATGCACAGTTTTATCAAGCTGAGTGTATTTGCATGTGCACCCACACAGACACACACACACATATTGCATGTTCAAAACCATTGATTGAAGCGGTGGTTGGAGCGTTGGTACATAAAATTGACAACGTGCCCACCGGCTCATACTGGGCTACAACCACTGTGGGCAACAAAGGAAGGGAGAGGTGTGTGCCAATCTGCTCACATTGTTTCCACGGCTACAGTATATGGATATAATGTGCCTTTGCTACATGTTGATCAGGGACTAATACTTTCCATTCTACATAGACACACTCATCACTGTCTGAATCTGTACCGACACAAAAGTCACACACTGAAACACAGACGTGACCATGCTGACGTGTAGGTGTAAAACGACATGCACTCTTATCTTATCATATCACATTTACATGCAACTATTTGACCATAAGTACAGTTGGTTTATGTTAACGTATTCTGTAGAAGTAATAAGCTGATAATTGCCACAGATGTGTGTGTGTGTGTGTGTGTGTGTGTGTGTGTGTGTGTGTGTGTGTGTGTGTGTCTCCACTAATAGAGCGAGTGAGTCCTAGCTCATTACTCTGGCAGAGAGAGCCCGCTTTATCTACTATCTGGCCCATTTTAAATGCTAGCCTATTTTTAAATGGATTCCTACACACGGCCTTGTAAGCAGCAAAGGGCATAATCTCTCACTAGGCTTCACTGCACACTTTTTAACTACCCGAGTGTTTCTGCCAGTCAGTGTCTAACTTTCTCTCTCCTTGTTCTTGCCTTAGATAATTAAAGAATGGGAGAAAATGTGTTGCGCTTTTTTCTTTTTTTCTCTCCATGTGGAGAATGAGTTCATGCGATACCCAAAAATCATGGTCATGGAATACTGTGGTTATCTCATAAGATGGTGATGAATTCAGGATAGTTTGTATTGTTGTTGGTGTTATGAAGTTGCATAGTAGTGGACAAACAAGTTATTGTAATTGTGCCCCGAAACCTGACGTCAAATTTAACACTTGAACAGAATTCTCGTCACACTGGCAGACTGGTGAAAGCACATCGCGAGGCGATGCCGCGGCATTGAGCAGTTAAATGTGTAATTGCATTTGTCTCAGTGCTGAAGATCGACTCTGTCGTCCCACATCTACAAAATGATCCACGGTGAGATTTTACGGAGAGACCTTTCCCCCATGGATCGATTCTTTAGGAGCTTGTTACTTGATTTAAGGATTGTCACATTGTCCATCTTCCTCACTCACTCTGCCTCCCACCTTCACCCATGTCCCCCCCCCCCCCCCCCATCTCCCTCTCTCCTTTATTCTCCATCTGTTTCTGTTTGTCCTCGGCTACCAAGCAGTATACTCAGCTCTCTTGCTCTCCTTTGCTTTGCCCCTTCGCTCTGTCTCTCTCTGTCTCTCTCTCTCTCTCTTGCAGAGAATACTTGGACAACACCCAATTTGCAGGCGATGTGTTGTAATTGCTTTTTGTTGGTGCTGAAAAAAGAAACCTTTAACTGCTAACTGGAAAAATAAATTAATTCTGCTGCATTTGTTTATCCCTGATATCCTGAATGTTTACAGGACATATGGGTGAAACTGTGCAACTATTCCTGTGATGACTTCTGCAATTGTGTTTGCATACCGTCGGTTCTACTGTACAGCTTTTGTGCAGGATCCTAAAATCTGTCCACGGAGTGTTTTTCTTTGTGTCCCGAGTGTTTGCATACCTTCATGGTACATGTCTGCATTTTCATTGGCTGCAGGAATGTACTCTGAAGGACAGTCTCTTTGTCTTTGGAGGGAACTCATTAGGTGTGCAGACGTCAGCCCTATCCTCTTTAGTGCTTACTCCGTCAACACCATTTGTGCTTTTCATTTTTCACGCCTGCTCTTTAGCTACACTCCCTCCGCATCACCTCCACCCCCCTTCAACCCCAGCCTGCCTCTCGCTGTTTCCCCCATCCGCCCCTTCCCCTCTCATTCTCTATCAACTTGTCTTGGCCAAGAGCGAATCTAGAGCATTTTGCTGCAAGGGCGAATATTTCTGAGGCCAAGTAACACATGCATTGCACGTCTCAAGAGCCAATGAGGGTACATTACAATACACTTAACTAAAATATGAATACAAAGCGTAAGATCTTTTAAATTTTGTTTTACAGTACATTCAGCATCACGTGAATGAAAAAAAAATATTGTCCATGAATCTTTCATCTGCAGCACATGTACAGACAATGGAACAACATGGGGGTCAGTGGTCCGATTTCACGACTCAGTATCTGGTGTTGGCGTGGTGACACATGGTCGGCAGGCATGCGGATGGTTCACAGCGCTGCCAAACCCTTCAACTTCGCAGACAGTTGATGTTTGAATGGCGCACTCTCACTTCTACAGACACCACTCTGGTTGAAATTCCTGCGATCAACATGCAAACTGCACAGTCCCTCATGGCGAACGACATACAATTCATTTTAATTTGTGTAGAAATAAATCACAACAAACATTAGCAACACAAGAAGACACCTCCAGCAGAACCAGACGAGGGTTTGACGACCACCGTCTTCCTCGACTGGTTGAGTTGAAAAGGGAAAATTTGGGTATTGTGAAATATGTCAATATTGACATCTTGTACTGTTCTTTTATTGGGACCAGACCAAGGCATGTCTGAGGAATAATCATGCTGTGTGATCCGTATCTCGATATGCCACACCAGAAATGCAAACTCTCTGCTGATGTTCATTTCAAAGCTATTTCAGGCCAGTGTATCGTGGAGATCTACAGTGACTCTTTGCTTCACCTTGTATCTTATTTTGCAGTTCTTGACACACTGCTACACACATGATTATGAAACACATGTCACATTTATGTTCATGGTATTTAGCTGATAATCAGAAACTGGGAGTAGGCAGTTTGAGGGCTCAGTGACATGGCACCATGAACTTCATGGCAGTTGCAGCGATCGATCCTTTGACACTTTGAATGTGAAATATTCCTTTCTTATAGTGAAGCAACTGTTAGAGTCTATATTAGGTTTGTGATTATGCTGTAAGTGTAATAAAACACAGCTAATGAAGCGATGTGTTCATTTCTGTGCTAGTGAGAGTAGAAGTTCAGCTTTCCAAACCCACGGGGGGGTAGGAATCTGTCTTTATCTGATAATTAGCTCCTCCGAACATGTCCCCTCCTCCCTCCGTGCCCTCCACTTGAAGAAATCTCTTACCCTTTGTGTATACAACCAATCACTGGCTCCTAAGCCCTAAACCCACATCATTCCATCTTTCTATTCATCCCAAGCGAGACAGTGTCTCATTCTTAAGCGGCTAATATTTTAACAGTGCAAATGTCAACATTTCACTACGCTTTAGCAGGTTAACACGGCAGTCAGAAATACGTGAAAAAATTTAAATGCATTGTAAACCATATAGTACAGCATTAGTAAACCCAAAAATCCCATATCATACAGAAGACATGACCTCAATGTCATCGATGGTAGCTACAGCCCCGATCGCCTCCTGTAAGTGGACAAATTAACATCAAAGAGAAATTCCTTTGGTCAAGGTTTTGATTTATTTTGGGGAGAAAAGGGGCATTTCGGAATAACCATTTTAAATATCTAATTTAGTTGCTACTGACTCAGACTTAATAAATACCATGAGATATTGATCATCAACCAAATGTCTGCTTTGTGAAGTGCCTGAAATTAAACACTTTAAAGTTGCACATTGGCCACCTCTGACACCGTTACAGCGGGCCCACTCCAGCTCTGAGGGCAACGCGGTGTGTTTTGCTGTGTTGGTGGCGGTCCAAAGGCGCCTCTTGAAAATTAAACTGTGAAAAAGCCCCACAGTCAACATTGGCTCAGCTACTGCCACTGGCAAAATCGGGGCGGATGTGAGAAAGTCACCTTGACAGTTTCCGCAGCAGCGCTGTCATTGATAGACGCCGATGTCGTCCAAATAGATGGTAGGGTGTTAAGCGCGTTAAAGGACACTGCACACAGTCCAGAGGAGAGGCAGCAAATGTTGAAACAGAACGAGCAAAACAAGGACAACGGTGTTTCACCCGTTATTGCAATAGCTGTGGGCAATATCGTCACATTTATGTACTGCGTGACTGTGTGTGGTGTGTAGTATTTATGTGATGATGCGTTTGCTTGTTGCCTTTTTCTTTCCTTCGCTCTGTTGATCCCGGCCGTTATGTATTCAGAGGTAGGTTACCTCTGCAAGAATAAATTGAACAATATTGGTTTCCACCCAAACCCTTTCAGTCACCTCGCCACCACCCGACCTGATATGCACCATTTCCCCGCACAACAGGGGATTAGTGATTTACCTACATTACTGCGATGCAATGCACATCGTCGTGCCGACGGATTTAGTGACTCTCGCCAACTGGATTTTTCATCGTAATATGCACTTTATTCTTCCTTGTGAAAGTTTCCTGTTACATTAAGTAGGATTGAACAGACATAACAAACTGTGACAGCGTCTGTGATGAATGGCCCATGAGTCACAATCTGAATTTCACTGTTTACAATTCCTCAGAAGCAATCTTGTTGCATAAATCATAATCTGTGTATGTGAGCTGTCAAAATCGGACATTCTACGAGCGGGAGACACCGGGGTACGTGTGACTCCGTCATGCCAAATACCTGGATTTGCTGAATATGCTGACAGCATATCTGGATTATGAGGCTTTGCACAATTCAAGTTTGACCACATCTTGAAAAACAGCTCAACCGCAATCACCAAGACAGCAGACACTAAATACAAACACAATCGGCTGGATGTGCGTAGTTGTTAAATTGTGATCTGAAATATAGTATTCTGTGTCCCGAGGTTTGGTTCATTATGAACAAAGACGGTGAAAATCCTGCATTTAACCTACAAATGTTCCCCGTACTCACTCTGTAATAGCATTGAGTTCCCAGAGAGTCCTATTGGACTTCTGTTTGGCAGGGGGGCTATTGATTTCATTAAGAAGACGCGTGGAGCACATTACAGAATGATGACTGCTTCATGGGAGGTCAACAAGAAATCAATATGAAATTATATTACAGTTTCGACGAGCTGGGGTAAGGCCAGCTACCACGCACCACTGCCAACACCCGACTGGATGATGAGGGAAGGCTTTTTTTTTTCTTCAGAAATGTTGTTTGGAAGCAAAACATGGTGAAGTTGGAGAGGAACTGAAGGCGAACTTGACCTGGACTAAACCTGTGAATTGTTGAAGTGTGAAAACAGGTAGAATGGAAGAAGTCACAAAAAACTGTAATGTTTTGCTACAGATAAATACATACAGAGCCAATATCAGGGTTTTTGAAGGGAAAATATTGTCCTAAATAATGTCACGGTAAACATAATCCAGGTTACACTCATAGTTCCTCCAAAATATATTAATTGAAAATCAATGTATACATTTAACTTCTTGGAGACAGGAAGGAGAGAGGACCCCACTTTAATTGTGCAATATAAAAACATGCAGCACCCATTAGGGCAAAAATAAAATAATGCATATTCAAATCACTAATTCATGAATAGATCCTTGTTATATTTGTTTGGTGAGTTTTCTGCAACAGTAGGAAAAATCACGGCAGATTCGAGTATCAGGTGTTTGAATCCAAAATGCGGGATCAAATGAGCAATAACCTTTTCTCCGTCCTGTTGCTCAATGATGCCATACATGCACTGGGATGCGGCTGACAACTAGGGACAAACTAACGCATCGCTCCTGATGTTCTCGAAGTAAAATGTGTCTTGCAGAACCAGAGTAACCAAACAATAACCCAAAAGTCTCTCATTGAATACAGCACAGTGTTGGAGACAAAGACTGAGTGAAAATATATTCAAATCCAGCCTCCCTCCCCCCACACTATCTGCCGACATACCCTCATGAGGAGCAGGGGAAAACCCCGATCATTAATATAATCATCGCTCCCACATGGGTGTTAATACGCATATTACTGATAAAAATGACTTCAGAAATAGGATGTCTGACCTCTTTAAAATGTCTCGCTCTAGGTCTTTCTGTTCGGTAAAACATGTGCTCGTCCTAATGGAGTCCATATTCACAGTTCTTCTTGCTGGGGTTTCATCTGCTGCTGCTCCCGCACTGTGTCATTAAACACTACTGTATAATTTATTGATACCCTACATTCCCTATATATTACATTCCAATGCACAGGGTTTGTTGCGCTGCACTTTACAATACTCTTGAACCGAATGAATAATAGACGAGTGTTTGGCTTTATCGGAGAACGGTGGCGAAACAACAACACAAAAAGGCTGATTGAGGGGAGATTTCCGAGAGCTCATGCGGGCACCAACGCACAATGTATTCCAGAGGGACAAAGTGCATAAAGTATGTCTTTTTGTGTCTTCTGGTCTTTTTTTTTATTCTAACAGTGCTTAAGAATTGTGGGAAAGATTTACCTTACGTTTTATTCTTTTGCAAACCACACAAGAACTTTATTGTAAGAGCAATAACAAAACTGAACACACTGGCAACAAACAGCTTCATGCATTTGAGAAACGAGCAAGTCACTCGTCGGGCTCATCGGCACGCAGATGGATATGTGTAGGTTTTGCAACCCCAGGCTGGTGAGCACGAGACAAGTTTTATGCAAATGAGCACAGAGTAAGGGCTAATGAGATTCATCAAAGCTGATGTTGGAACTGTGGGAGGCATGGTTTAGTTGGCTTGTGAGGAAACAAAATAAGTGTCAGGAAAAACATGGCCCCCCGGCAGATGATTTATACCTGCTTATCAAAAATATGATATCTTCTAATTTGGAGCTGCGGTGAAAGACCTTCATGTTACACTATTAATTACTGTGTAAATTAATTCTGAATTAATTACATTTCCCTGCTAGACATTATTAAGGCTTTAGGAACGATTGAACAGGCCTCAATATAACGATGTCATATTTCAACATCTGAATATGTTTGTGCAGCTGTGCATTTATAGCATAGCTTGATGTGCATATTGTGAATTATAGATAAACTGAACTCCTATTAGGAAACAACTGGCCCATTTATATTCCTTTTTTTTCACAAACGTCTCTCCTAGTGGGAACAGGGTAAAGGTAATGACATACCTGAGTGCATGGGACGGGGTGCAGGGGTGGTGGCAGCTTAAGCCATTTCACAAATGAAGCCATGAAGTCTCTGGTGGGGGTTTAAAAAAAAGAAAAAGCACAGAGTGACTGACAAGTTAATTGGTGGGATCTGTGGACCTCAGGGTCTGGTCCTGATGTGGAGGCCAGACAGTTAGGATGGTATGCCAGCTAATCCGCCTTTGTCCTCCCCCCCGGTGTGGGACCAGCTCCTCAGAGAGGAAGGACCTGTTCAAGTGAGTACCTCAACAATCTGATTGTTCCAGCTCCAGTCTCACAAAGCCTCAGTTGATTTATTTTTACTTTGACTGAAATGGCCTTTGGCATGTACTCTTTAGTCTTCTGACATCAAAGAAAGAATGTCTCATTGCTAGCATTTGAACAATCAGCTATTATCTGTAATGGCATGTTGATCTGAGACCATTAATTGCATTTAACTCCAAATTATCTATCCCGGTACACTGTACAAAACTCATTAATTCATTATTGAATGACTGTGACCTCACTTTGACAGTATTTGAAGTCAATTTCCCAACATTTCTTGTTTCACAGGTCTAAGGCAAAGCAAGTTTATTTGTATAGTGTCTTTCAATTCAAATTCAAAAGGGATAACAAGCGTGAAGACAAGATGTAATGGAAATGTAAGATAATATAAAAAGGGGTTGGTTTTAATCTCCATAACTATGCACTCTAAAAGCAATTCAATTATTTTTTGCTGTATGACCAAGACCCTCAAACTCAGACAGTAAAGTTGTCACGGCCATGCAAACACTGATGTGTTTATTAAAAGGATTCTGCACTGTGTTCCGAGTTGAAACGCCTCTTACGGTGTCCTTCATCTTGTAATTATTCTCCTCATAGCTATGATGATTTTGGTTAGATTTTCAAGTCATATTCAAGTTCCGTGCCGCATATCTTTTATAAAGTGTTTAAAACAGTCAATATGATTAAGGATAAGGCTGTGGGAGGATTTTTTTCATTCATGGTAGCAAAGGAATGAGAGCTGAAAGCACACAGACTTTCGTTACACCGTGAAAAAAGAAACACAGCAAAAAACAGCAGAAAACCTGTGAGTCATTCATCACAATTTAGTTACTTAGCTCCATATTCCACACCTGGGCGCCCAGCTTGCCATTAATGTCAGCTGCTCACCAATACAAGTCAGTGAGGCAGTCCAGAATATCCACTCTGACACACTGGCTCCTCGCTTATGAGATTAGAGATTCATATTTCAGTTAGAGTCATTATATTTACAGCCGCGAGTCTCTCTGCCTGATAATGTCCCCTCACAACTGGAGACCCAATTGGGAGGGAGTGCTTTGAGTTTAAAGACAGAGAACACTTTCAATTTCAATTCCAAAACAAATTTTACTCAGTCATCACATCAGTCTTCATTTTTAGCATTCAACGAATGTACATCTGATTATGATTGAGGCTATTCTATGTTGAAAACAAAAATATCAGTTACTGTAGCTGTGAACTGTAGGTGACCAATGACTCGTCTATAATAATACGCTAGCACCTGCCAATAAACGTATATCAATTGGTTCCGTGACTATACTTACAATTGAAATATTTGTTTTCTTCTTAACCATGTGGTTTCGAACTCACTGCAAAGAGCCCATATGAGCATCAGTTTGATATATTATGAGATTAGATCAAAAACACACCATTATATTCCACATGCAATTGATTTTTGTTAATATTTATCTTAAGTTCATTGTAAACAACACTTTGCTCTGATGTTAGAGTTACTTACTGACTCTTATGTAAAACAATATACAGCATCAATTGGGGTGTTCAACACTGACAAGTAAACAGTTCAAGATTTAAATATGTTAAGAGTGATTCATCACTTTGCATAACACCATACCTGGATATAAGGTACCCAGTATTTAAAGCCATTCAACAAAATTGCAAGTCCAAAAGACTCACTCCTTGGATTTCCTTGCATTTCCCTCTTCATTTAACTCCTCAGCATTTGCAATGGTGATAGTGTGAAATGTTTAATCTGTGTTTTTACATTGCCAAGCTTGGCAAGTTTAAAAGTTGTATCACACATCCCCTGATGCACAACACTCCCTCCTCTGCAAACTGCTTTTATGGTAACATCAAATGCAACAGACACTGATACAAAATTCACGGATTTAACCAGACTCGGATATATTACCTTCTATATATTAATGTCAACGAACCGCCCTCCTCCGCTCAGCCCGAGGACGAGTAAATTGAGCAAACAAACAGCGTGAGGTCTCCTGCAGCTGCCCATACTGAATGAGGACCAAAGAGCGAACATCCACATATCTAAGGGATGCCACCATTCCGCGCTTATATTAATTTCACATTCATATTCATATCATACCCATGAGGGCATGTCTAAGCAGGATGCCACTGTAGGGGGTGAGGAGGGGTGGGCTACTCGTCTCCACATCAACATCTCAAAGTGAAAGTGTTCCAGCATTTCAAATACCAAGTGATGAAAGCATAAAAATGTATACTCGCCAGCATGAGTAATGGTTTTTCACAGGCCAACTGCTGGTGTTCAATAAACAGTCTGAAGAGTGTTGTCTTGATGATGAGTTCTGTCTTCTATATTCACTTTGCGGATACCTCAACTGAGAGCTCAGAGATCTGGTACAATCCGGATGTTGACCTCACAAACACATTTTGGAATTACAGTAATAGCTATCTTGCTAACAAGCTGTCTAAGTTAAACACTGTCAGCAATATTCCTACATCATTTAAAGCAAAGTAAAGTAAAGTAATGGACTTTACGTGTTTGAAGGCAGTAGGAGCAGTTTGTTTGGAACAATACAACAATCACGTATAGCAGCAATTACAATGAGCAGCTCTTGGTTGCCATGTTTACATCTGAGTAAAACTGCACTTTGCGTGAGTGCGTGTTTTTTATGCATGTGTGAGTGGCTCATTCCAGGGTCACACAAAGTTTTTATTGCCAAAAGACCCACATTAAAATTAATCAGTGGTTGAACCTTCTGTGGCACTAAGTGCTGAGTCAATACATGGCGGGCTTAGAATTCATATCATATTCATTAGCAGTTGTAAAAGTTCCGTTCAGAACCACCACAGCGGCTTAATGAAATACATTTTTGGACTTGAGTTGTAATCATGTTTGCAAAATGTGCACAGATACAATGTCAGATACAGACAATGCAAAGAATTCAAGGAAATCTGAGCGTGTATCAGGCATCATGACTAATTTTCATCAGTTCTTGCTCCTTAAGTTACCCAGAACACAATCTTGAAGGTTTATTATAATTAATTTATTAGATGCTTTTATCATTGCCGTATTTATATACAGGAATAAAAAATAAATTACACAGCGACTACCCACATGTAAGAGGCCCTGCACTCTCATGATAAACCTAAACAAGTGATTTTAATTATTTTTGGCTGATTTGTCCTCTTCTCTGGACAATTGTGTACTTGACATAAATGTTCACCTCTGCTGTCAGCTCTCTCGTACTTTTGGGAGTGGGACAAATTAAAACATATCCATCACTTTGTATGTGCATGCAACTGCACTCACATTAAGCGGCAGACCATAGCAAATAAATCCGAATGAATACAGAGCTATGAAAGCCATTCCTCCGGCTTTGTCTCTTCAGCCATGGCTCAAATGTGCACACAGAGAACAGTCAGGTTTCTGAAGTGCAACCAGCACATACTGGAGAAGCACAGCGCCTCAGATATATGTGCCTGGGCGCTGGTGAAATGTGCTGTAAACTCAGCCCTTTTGTCCTGAAAACAAGCCCCAGCCGTGCCTCCTCACAGAGAATTTCAAGGCCACGTCTTAATGGAGAAGTTTGAGTGGGCCATTACATTTGGTGTAGGCGGCAGGAGAGAATCATTTGAATTCACGTACTCTGTTTTCGAAGTGATGACTCAAGCGACTTGACTAATGGCATTTATCCGGCAGTCAAGTGAGAAACAGCATTATTAGTAAATCAAAGTGACTTTTTTAATGCTTGTAATGATTTGTCCATTAACTCCTAAAATGGGTATATTCGTCCGTAGTGTCCGTACCGCCGGATCAGTTCTAATCCTTTGTGCTGATTTGAAGAGCAAATTTTCCACGAAATTTTACGGGTCAAATGTCAGGAAAAGAACAAGCACAAAGACATAAACAAGAAAACTGAACAGTGTTTTAATTGCTTCATTCAGAGTGTTAATTAGTCATTCCTCCTCTTTTTTCCCCCCAGTCTTTGCTTTAAGCATTTTTCAGCTTACACATTTATTCTTATAAATATGTCTAATAGGCATACTGTTGATCTTAAATTTTAAAAGAGTATAGGGTTGGTTGGGATAATTGGAAAACAGCCTGGGGTCAGAGCAGTGAAAGACAGTGATAGCCGCGTGGTGAGGAGACAAAGAGATTATGGAGAAGCAGTAAAGAGGCACGGTTTCTTTGGTGTTGGACGAGCGTTGACGCGTCGTGGAGCAGAGAGGACACTGGAGGGAATGGCAGCCCTTTACTATTTCCAGCCCCTCGTTGAGATAAGATGGACAGTGGGGTCTCTTCAGCATATCTTAAGGATAGACCATGTGGAGTCTTCCCACACCAAGTAATACTTTTTGCTTACAGAACAATAACTTGGTTGATTTATGTGCATGGTCAACAGGGAAAATCATGAAACTGATTGTTGTTCTGAAACTAATTAGTTAATCCAATGTTTAACTCTCCAGAATTATTGAAGCAAGTTATTTACATTTCTCAAGATGGATGTTTTATAGTCATTTCTTTGAGAGATTAGCACGTGGTTTGACCACAAAAAAATTGATCTGATCTGATCTGTTTATATTTTCCTCAGCCAAGAAACTTTAAAAACAATCTCTTAAATTGAACCATAAAAAGCTTTTCTGTACACAGAGCAGCCTCGGCATAGTGTTCCCTGTTAACCCTTGAGGCTAACCATGCCGCAGGTATGGCTCCGAAGATGGATTAAACAGCAATCGTTGAGGCAGAGGGCTCCGGAGCCTGAGGTTATGTGTTCACGAGCCGCCCACCTCCCCGAGGCTGAAGGCAGCCAGGGTAGTGAGTCTTATCCGGGGCATTTTCTCTGCAGGCCCCAGGTAGCACAATGTTATCAGCCGCTCAGAAAAAATCAGTAAAGGTTAGAATTTAATTTTATTGAAATTTACCTTTTCCTCTTTTTTGTGTGCAAGGTGAATTTCCAAAGCAAGATGTATGATTTCAGTTGGCAGTATACCCAAAATTAAATCAAATGTAGAATGGTCTTGTATTAAGTATAGCAGCTACAGTATGTCCAGTTCAGGGCCAAGGTGTTGCATGGAAACAAGAAATAAGAGGATTGTTTTCCATCTGCTTAAAAAATGACTTCAATGGGTAACACACACATGAAATCACATTCGTTCAACCTAAAGTTAACACGTTGAGAAAATTGAAAACTTGGATTTGAATATTCAATGAAATGATAAAACTTCCTCTTTTGGGTTTGTAAATTATGTTTTTAGTGCAGGGATTTTGTTAATATGAATGAAAAAATGTCTTTCATTACTGAGTGACTTGAAATATATACTTTTAATCCACTGTTGGAGAAAGAAATAGGTTTTTTTTTGAGAGAAAGTCATTTCTGCGGTGAAAAAAACTGAGTTTTGGAAAAAACCCTTGTTTGTTACATATTTTCAGTCTGTAGTTTTTGTGCACATACTCCCCCATTTTATCAGAGTTGCACTCTCAACGTATGAATTCAACCCAGTCAAAATTTGGTCGCTTGTTGGTACAGTATGTCGTCATCATTGAGGCTTTGTCCTGCAGGTGAATGTGAGCAGACGCCGTCATTCGAACGCCTTGGCCCCTGCGTTGAGCCTCTGCTTCCACTGTTTGCTAACCACAGACAGGGCTAACAGCCTGGTTAGCTGCACAACACGGACTACAGTTTAACATAATGAAAATCATAGTCTGTTGTCTGTATGTCACAAGAAATTACGTGATTCATCTGTCAGATATACAAAGCAGATGTTCTTTTGCCTCTAAACAAACCTCTTCCTGTGAAGCATTCATTTCCCTACACACCGCAGATGGTGTGGACTGACACACGTCACGGACACGTGAATGTACGCGTGATGGACTGTACACACAACTGTGCCTCGGTGAAACCTCTTCCCATGTTGCTCCCATGTTGCTCTCTATGTGCTTGTGTTAGTGTGTGTGTGTGTGTGTGTGTGTGTGCGTGCGTGTGTATGTGTGTGGTGTGTGTGTGTGTGTGTGTGTGCACACGGGTGACTGCATGAATGAAGTGTGGGTGTACTTCAGGAGCCGGGTGCATGACTCCATGTAAGGGGGTCAGCTGCAGGGCAAGCGTGTGACTGCAGCCGTGTGATGCTTTATCCGTGTGTTTACAAATGCGTTGACATCCAGCACATTCAGCACGAATGTCTCCGTTGACTCCTCGCGTCAAAGCGTCCAGGTGGCTTCTCTCTTGGCCTACCTGTATGCTGTTGCTTTCTTTGAGCTTGTTACTGTAAATTGATTAGAAAACGGCCATGCAATCTGTGTTGAATCCAGCTTTGATTGATTGCACCATAAAGAGAGAACCACACCTTAAAGGCATTTTACACACCAGGCTGACCTCACCATAGCCTCACCTGAAGAAAAAAATGGTGTAAACGGTACTAATAAGGCTCAAGGCGTCATGGCTCTGACGGGACTATGGTTTTGCTGACTACTTGACTGTGATCCTTTTGGCTGCATTTCATTCCATGAGGGATATGGAACGGGTTTAAAATAAAATGCAACCACTAAATGAAAGGGAGTAAAATTCAGTAGCTGATATTTTGGGGTGTTCCCAACACTGACATAAAAATCTAGAGTTTGAATGTGATGTTAAAACTAAACTGTTATGTTTTTCCTTTCCATTTGGTGAAACATACACTCTTCTCCTCGTGCACCTGTCCCCGTCGATCCATGTAGTTGCCTTCCAGACAAGGTCTTTCATGGTTGTCTTATCCCCTCACTACTTTTAGGATAAGCAGTAGATTTGGGATGTGAAATATGCCAATCCCAGCTTTCACTTCCTGGCCTCTCTTCCTCACAAATCTAACCCAGATATTTCTACTCAACAAGATGGCTGAGAGTTACATCCAGCTCTTTGTCTGGATGGAAATGTATCACGGCAGTTGCAACCAAACCAATCGTTCTCCACAAACAACATCCAAGTGCAGATTTTTCCATGTGTCTTTGCGGGAACACGTCACTCCCTTGAACAGATTTATAAGTTCTTCCATGGGCTCACAGTGAGGCCCACACCTATATGATCCAGAATCGCACAGGAAACGGATTGGAGACATCTCTCACTGTAGATGAAGCACATAATCAATCAAAGGGGAAATAATGTCAAGGTCCGCTAACAATGCCTTGACGTGAATGGAAGTGATGCATTCCTGCATATTTGGGTCTGTAAGGCGGTGAGGCCGACGGTAACACAATCTCCAGGAAAGAGTAATGGAAGCAGGGCTGAAGAGACAACAGGGCACAGTGTTGGGTTAAAAAAAGAAAAGAAAGAACGGAGATATAGAAAGGTGTGCTGGGAAAGAGGCAGAAGGAGGAAGCCTTGGTCAGGCTGCCAGTCCAAATGGGTTTCCTGGTGTATCCAGATTCTATTCAGATTGATTTTGAGAAAGTCTGGACTTTAAAAATAAACACACATTTTTTTTTATCAAACTGTATCCAAGCCGCATTTGGAGGCAGCGCAAGGAAGTATTTGTATTGCACATTTCAACAACAAAGCAATTCAAAGTGTTTTACATAAGATATGAAAGGCGTCTTCGAAAATCTTAAACCATGGCCTGTTGCTACTGATCCAATTTCCTTTTGGATGATTCTGAGAGAATTTCCACAGACAAAGAATTAAAAAAAAAGAAATTAGGCAAATAAAATAATAAGAGGCACAAGAGTAAAAGTTATAATGCATTTTAAGAAGTTATTTGATTTGATAAAAGACTAGGGCAAACAGGAACACCTTCAGAAAAGCGATTCCAATTCCGATCTTTACAGATGTGTCTCAGTCAGGAAGCTTCGGCTGCTTACATCATTATCTTTTGAGTCAATCACTATGCGACACAATGACAAGTTGTCCAGTGTGAGTGTAGCTATGTAATCACTGATGCCTACTTTTTTACTACAGCAACCAAAAAAGGACAAATTCGATCTGATCCCAAGGGAATACCAATGGAGACGGTGTGTCCAGTAGATCTGATCTAAGAAACTAATAACTGCCTGCAGTCTGAACAAAGCCTGTGAGTGACCCTACATCCCTGAGCCACTACTGTATCGGCTGGTCGTCTGTGGAGGGGCGAGGTTCGTGGACAGTGCATTCCCAGGAAAGAGGGGAGATTAACATTCCGTGGATGCTACAGTGGGGAGAGTTATGAGAAAGGTGGACCCAGGGGAGATCATTTACTAACAGGATGTAATGGAGAGGAGGGAAGAAAATCAGATTTATGTGTCATTTCACAAATAAAATATCTGCACGACAGTGATGTGACAATGAGTGAAATCAGCGAAATATAAAGTCTTTGTGATGTATTTATGACAGCATTAGTCTTGTTCCGTTCTCAGCTGTGATTGTTAACAGTGTGTTAATCATTGAGTGGGTACCTCTGTTTTTATTTACAAATTCATCATCTAACAGTATAGTGCACCTTGACAAGTGGAGTGTGTGTGTGTGTGTTTCCCTTCCCCTGTGCGGAAATGCATTTATTTAATCTTCATTTACTGGCCTTTGTCAGCCGGCCCTGTGGAAAACTGAAACAGTTGTGAGTGGCTGAGTAGTGTTTTGGTGGAGGGGGGGTGGAGAAGAGGGTGGGTGTACTTGGTAAAGGCTGTCACAGAATGAAATATGGCTGTTTAAAAGGAAAGTGTTGTGACATACAATTCCACTGTGTGTATGCGTGTGTGTCTAATGACACAGGATGGCCACTGTCTGTTTGCCCTCCCACTATTTCCTCTGAACTCGTCTGTGCTCGCAGGACAAAAGGCTCCTTCAGGGGCTCCGTCTGCCGGCCGGCCGAGCAGCGGAGGCTTTGTCTGCGCGGGTTTTTTCTGCAAAAGGAAGAGACCGGGATCGGTCCGATGATGCATAAAGTCTGCACAATACGATTCATTATTTAATTAATTAATTTAATATTCTTTTTTAAACACGTGCGCATGACCACAGGTGTCAGTGTGAGTGCGTGAGCTCTCGAAAGATTTTAAAAGTTTGAAATTGAGCATATTTTTGGAAAGTGAGGACATTTAAAACAGTCCCCAGTTCTTCAATGGACACTGAGAGTTAATTTATTGTTATTGTTGTTTTAGGGTGAATGGTACAATTACTGTAGGTTTAGATCAAGATTAAGCTTGACATTAGGCATGTATGTAGTTGCTGGGAATGTTAAATATAGGTTTGCAGAGCTTGAGAATGTGCAGTGTGACTACACACCTTCCTTGGGTATGTCTGCCTAGATGAGGGTGCATGTGTGCCCCACTAGTATTACTTTCTCTCTCACTGTGCATTTTTGTTGCTGTATAACTGTATGTCTGAGTGTGCGTGTGCGTGTGTGTGAGTGTGTGTGTGTGTGTGTGTGTGTCAGTCTGTCTGTCTGGATGTGTGGGTGTGGAGATGACACAGTCATGTCTGTCAGACTGTAAAGCATTGTGAGGAGCCAGGGGAGGCATGGGCCTGTTCTCAGACGCTTCCCTCTGTGACCCTGGACCATCATAAATCTCCTAATTCCCTCATTCCAGTGTCAAGCGGAGCAGCGCTCTCATGTGCTGGAAATTCCCCAGTCCGTGAGACTGCTGGAGAACAATTTCTACAGTAGCCCCACCACCACAGGCTGTCCTCTGCAGAGTTGCTACAAGTTGACAGGGGGCATACGGTCATCCATGACTACCCACTATCGATGAACAACATTCGCGGTTGAGCGAGCGAAGTTCATTCAAAGGGCAGAAATGTAATTTTGGCATATTCACGAATATCGACATACAAATCGTCAATGCATAAATACTCTTGTCATAGATCATTAAGCCATCTGATAATGGACAAGGGAAAAAAACTACAACAATTTTTTTATTTTTAGAGGGAATTAATTCCGGCATAAATCTGTTGTTAGATATCTTTCACACATATGACGGCATAATAGATGATAAAGCATGTGTGATAAGGTTAAGCAAAGCTTATCAGCTTAAAATAAATAACATACGGGTGCATTTTTAGGTTGTAATGCAGCGGTGGCTGTTGGCCAATAACCAGTGCGCATTTGAAAAGGAACTGTTCGACAGCATGAGGTGGTTTGCTAATGCAGATGGCTCTGACAGAAATAAAAAAAAGAGAGTAAAAAAGCAGGTATTATATATTGTAATATAATAAGCTTGCAAACTCACGAATCTGTTAACAAGTAAGATGCCCCCACAAAAAAAGACTACAGTACACCTGCTGAGCAGCGGTAATATCATATATATTATATATCTGCAGCAGTAACAATTAAATATTAATGGTTGTATGTATAAAGTGCTTTAATCAACTGCATTTTACATGCGACTTATCTGCCCGTTTACTTCCCTAAACATTAGGAACAATTGGGGGTTCAATGTCTTTTTTAAGGTCACTTCAACATGTAGCCGAACATTTCTAGATCCAATGTATTCTTCATATGTATTTCTCCTATTATCCTCTGACCTACAATGACTGCGTATAAAACATTGCTATTTCTTTTCTCCGGACTCATTTGCTCATTCGTGTACTTGAATGTTTGGTGAGTCTGAATCTGCAAATGTCGAATTTAAAATTTACAGACAGACGAGCATTCACTTTGCACCTTAACTCAACAGGAATTGCCACCACAGATTGGTTGCCCTGCACAAGGGAACAATAAGTATTGAGCTGGGACCACTCTTGGGTGTGAATGGTTGGTGCTCAGAAGGACCAGCTGATCAGATTGGCACTGGTGACTTCATGTTGCCACAGGAACATAATAAAACAGACACATTTGACCCTTTTTGATTCTTGTCGATAGAACAAAGCTTTTCAGTCTGTGAATGAAACACCAGTGTCAGCTGTTGGCCTAAAACTTCTTTCATTAGTGAGCTCTTGTAAAAAAAAAAATACCATATGGTCTTGAGGTATTCAGCATGTCTTGGCAAGTAGCAGGGAGTTTTTATTCTAAAGCACAGTAAAGTCCATCTCAGAACCTGGGGAAGTAATCACTGAGTCACTGGTGCTGATTAATACCTCCCATCTACACCTTGCATTATGTCCGTTTTTTGCTATGGGGGAGTCAGAATGCTTCTTAACAGCCATTTTAAATGGAGCATAACAAGAGTTACAACTTTCACACTGGTCTGGAGGCATTCGGGTGTAGGTCCATTAACACTGGCAGCTTGCGCCAAAAATGTCAAATTCAGCATTGTGCCTATTCTTACAGACACCCCATTCTTGGTATAGTGGGAACTTTGGAGCATAAGAAGACAGTGAGATCGTAGAGATGAGTGACTGCCCACTTCTGGATTTGCTCGCTGTAGCAGAGCACCGTGTCTATTGTGCAGGAAACCGTGTGCATGAGTCGATGTGTGTCTGTGTGGATGTGTGCAACAAATCCCCTCTTTGAGTGACACTTCAACCTGAGAATTTGTGACAGGGCAAACCGCACATTGTTGCTTTTCTCGGACAACCGCAATCTTGACATGGCAATTACAACTCCCTAAAACTGCTGAAAATGAGGATCAGTCAGGGGGGGAAAGAATGTAGACAAAAAAAAAAGTCAGGAAAAAGAGAAGAGCCAGTCGATTAAGAATGACATTGTACCGATCGAGTTTCAGTGAGATTTGCTGCTTTAATATAAACTCAATTAATTCTAATGTAAGAGGAGTAACACTTTGTAACATGTGGCATTAATGGGGCAGCTTCAGAACCAATATACCTGTTAACAGTGATCACTATCACTGCTCAATATATGCTTTATTTGGTCTGGGATTTGATCAGAAGTACTCTATCCTGTGGCCCCTCGAGACCCTGGAAGCCAGGGAACCGATTTCCTCTCGTGCTCCTGCGGCATTTACTAGCCCAATTCATGGGGACTTGCGTGGAGATTTACTGCTCACTTCATCTTGAAAGCTTTTTTATTGTTGTAATGTTAACCCTGAAAGAACACTCTGAGTCCCGATGCGGGTGTATATCACATACAGGAGCCTTGGCTGTGAAGTCGAACCCCGTGGTTTTTAATATGCACACACACGTATGAAGGTTGGCAGACATGTAACATTAAATGTACAAATGCACACACACACACACACACACACACACACACACCTACACCTACAGTACACTTCCCAGCTGCCCTTGAGGCAAAGATACCGTGGCTTCCTCAAGTCTGAAGGATTAAAACGAAGGATTAATAAACACGTTACGTCGTAACTGGAGGATTAACCCTCCTTCTTCCTCCATTAATGGCAAACACATCACGATAACACCAATACACACTGACTGAGAGTGATTCGTATGCACACATACAAACACACACACACAACTGATTTAACACAGAAAAAAAGGGGTCATTGAAAGTAAAATACTAAGCACCTCCAATGCACATTTGTGCTTCTCTTCAGTTCCGGTTCGAGGCTTTACATCTCCAGAGCTCCAGAGGAATGTGCCGTGTAATAGCGTTATAGGCGAGCTGAAGGAGGCGCACTGAACGCTGGATGGGGGAGGAAGTGCTAGGCGGAGGGAAGGCAAGGGGGCGTCATCTCTGAGTAATATTTAGATACAGTTCTCTTCTGGACAACTGTCTCTTGCTGTTGCTCACCTCTGGCCAGGTAGCTGCTGCCGAAGCATTGTCTGAGGAAGACATAGTTGGGTTGAAAGTGCTGAATAAATTCAACAAAGGAGTTCTTACCGTGGAAATTTAAAACGCCAGTGAATTATTGGGGGGGCTTTGGGTATAGGGGGCAGAGGGGGGTAGAGCTGCATAAATGGAGCGAGCCCTTCGGGGCGGCTGTCTCCTCGAAGTTGATCCCGCTGAGTTTAATCCCTGACATCACGTGAGCAAAATCCCAATGCTGCCGCTATACTGTCTCCTCCAGACAGCCAGTGGATGTGGGGTTTTATTAGCCAACGGATGGATGTGGGGCAACACGTCAGCGACTCCCTGCCTCTGTGCCTGCTCTTTGTTTCGCTAAATTGGATATAGGGCATGTAATGGATTGATAAGGTGGAAAAGATTAAATTTGAATTTTTACAGGGACAGATCCATCCCAAGAAAACCACTCCTCGTTCACCAATGCCTTATACGGCAATATTTTTGGATTTTTAATGATACAGGATATACTCGTTGAAATATTGAGGGGAAGTAAAGCATTGTTGTTGTTTTTTGGGGTTAAAACAAGGCACATTGGGACCAATCATCTATCTCCTGCATGCCACTCTGAATTTTTGTCAACCTGTAGTTCTGGATTCAGTTATGATATTTAATGTTGTGAGAAAGAAAGAGAAACCAGGTTTGACATGGATTACAGATCCCTGTCCAGACTTCAACTGGGGATGCTGTGATCCTCAAGGCCACCAGCTAGCACTATCTTATAATGTGCAAATATTTGGAAAATATCTTTAATCGTTGTGCAAATATTTCCAAAGTAAATTTTGGGTTAAATCAGACTTCCTTTATAAAGCTGCAAAGCTTGAGAACTGGAACAACTTCACAACAGACGTTGCCTCTCAAGATTGGATTTCTGGAGGCTCAAATGTCGGGCTAAGTTTTCTGTACTGTGGCATGCTTATGCTGAGCTTTTCTTACATTGTTACATTAGCAGGCTCCTTACCGATACTAAACACAATTTCTGTCTATGTAAAATGTATTGTTCGGCAGAGCACTTGCCCATTAGAATATAGAAGCAGGTTTTAAAGATAAAGTCACATAAATACAAAATAGTGCTTCATCTGAAACTGTTACTTCCCTGTGCTATACCACGAAAGCAGCAAAGACTAACGACTAATGGCTAAATGGGACAAACCGCGGCCTGTTTCGCCGCTCCGCTCCCACACAGGTGCACTCACCCACACTCCAGGTGCACTGATCTCATCTGCACAACACAGTGCAACCTCACAAATCCAGATTACCGTAATCCAGGACATGTCAAAACATCTGTCACTGTGTGGCAATCCGGGATACACGGCAAAACATGTGGCACAAAGGTCACTCACAACGAGTGGAGCCATTCACAAAAGAACAACCTGTGCAAAGAGTCAGTCAGCATTATAGATTTAATTAGTTTGTGTTTATATATATATATATATATGTATATATGTATATATATATATCAAAAGTCCACAACGATAAGTCAAAGGTCTTTAGAAAAGTTCTTGAAGTGGGCAGAATTGTGACACAGCCCAAACAAAAGTAGAGACAAGACAAATAGAAGAGGGCAAGACGAGGAACGAGAGAGACACGGATACAGGAAAATAGCATAAATGACTGGCAATGTATGAAAGTAGGTTTGATTTAGATTTATCTGCATGTGTGTATTTGAAGTAGTAGCTCAATGGAAAATTGAAAAGTCTGGAGACAGTTGTTCATTCTGTATTCAGGCAGTTTGTACAAGAGTACTGTACTGTTTTCTTTACCATGACAAAATAACTTTACTATTATGCAAACACACTGTAGGACAAAATCAGCTTTTTTTAATAAGTGTGTAATTAAAAAAAAAATCTTCATGTTGGATTAAATCACCCTAATTTCATCCTTAAAACATTTACCAACTGTGATTTGAGGACTCAGAACTTGTGCTTTTGTCTGGTTGCACCTGTTTGACATTGTCAAAGTGAGTTTCACACTACGAGTGCATACATCTCATAGACACAAAACAACAGCAGCACGAGCCCAACAGCATCACACCCACACACACATCTTGCACTGGCAGATTTCATGCAAACAGCAGGTTTCCACACAACAACACTTCTTTGTATTATCGCTCACTGCTGGTGATCGGCAACATGTTGAGATTTTACAGATACTCGATTGATGAGGGCCGTGATCATGACTTTTTGTATATGTAAAATTAAATTTAGAGGTTAAGACAGAGAGTCTTGAGTTTTAAAGTCAAAGACAGGATCTTAACAACTGCTCGTTAGCGACTCAGAATTCAACAGACCTACCACTTCTGGAACCAAGCAGTCACTTCCTGGCCTTTACCCTGAAAGTGACAGCTTTGTGACTTACCAGTCTGTAATCATCCTCCTCTGTTCAAGAGCTCATGACAAGCATCACTGAAATGTCACAATACACACACACACACACATGGTTCTTCTCTGTGAGACACTGCTCTGTTTGTCAGTGGAGGCCCTACAGCTCTTTAGTTCCATCAAATCTTTCCCAAACAGTTTAGCAACAAAGGACAACATCTGACCGTATCAGCAAAATCCATATCACAGTTTCCTTGACGTCCCATGGCAGGAGGTGTTCCATCACAGTGACAGCTCCTTTGGCTGGATGTGGAGATAGTGTTTTTCGCAGTCTGAATAGGAAACTTAAAAAGACTGGTTCTTGTGTCTGACAAAAAGAAGGATTGCAGGATCATCATGCATGTTCATCTTCAGCATTGATGGATTCAGTTAGTCATCACAATCTTTCAAGCAAGCTAGCAATGGAATGGAATTTAGAAGCTTCGAGGGCCATTTATAATTCACCTTGAGATAAACGCAATGACAGAAGCGAAGTGGTACACCTTGATGATATTAGCGTCCATTGTCGCACGCGCCTTAATGGCTACTCAAACAGGATATTGACCCAAGCAGAGCCTGCCTGCCTGGCTTTATGATTCTTATCAGAATGAATGAAGCAGTGGATCCCGCTGAGAGGGATACTTTAGCCATCCATTCATAGTCATTCATCATTGAGGCGGGAAGTGAGATTCCTATATCCATTAAGCGAAGATAGATTCACAGTTCCCTGGTGGCCATTTAAGTGAGCAAGTACGTCCAGAGGGGGTCAACTTTCCTGAAATAGCCTTGAACCTACCTTGAAATCTCAAGGCGTTCATTTTAGATGAGCTGCAACACCTCGTGACCAGAAAACTGTTGGTCTTCTTTCTGAAGAACCACATTGTAATTACTGATCACTACAATTTAAACCTTGCTTTGATACGAATAAGTTCAGTGGGTTGTTTTTCAATCAAAAGCAATGAGGTAACAGTTCCATCTAAATATTAAAATAAATGCAAATTCTAAGTATTGCGTGTTTTTACACCCTTAAATTGCACCATGATAGCCCAGAAGATGCTTTTCTGCAGGATTTGGCATCACTTTCATTCTTTCGCTTTCTAATCACCAAAGCAAGACTCGATTTGTTTCCTACTCCCCCACAATGAGGTGAAGAGCTGACCGATAAATTGCCTGATGGACTTTTTCTCGGCCAACAAAGGGCTGCCACATTTGAGAATGTTTTGCAGGCCTTGTCAATTAATGCTTTTGAAATGCCATCTCTCATTAAGCCGTGAGAGCAGCGGCAACTCGGCAGCCAAAAGAGAATATTGAGCTTCGGGTCTCAAAGGAAACAACTGCTGCAACACCAGATACAGCATCTGCTATTGATTCAATTACTTCCATGAATAAATAGATGTCTCTGGGTTTTGGAAAGGGGCTAACTTGGAATATTAAATGACTCTAGTCAATAGACTGTAGACTATCCTACAAGTGAATAGAGAATATTTTCTTAATTTGAGACTTTCACCTGAGAGCCTGTCAGAGGTTCAAAATGACAGGAATCTGGCTGTGTCTTGGATTGTGTTGACGGGTCTTCAACAATTTATTTTTCCTGATTGAGAAAAGCACAACGGAACTTGACAAATGCTCTCCTTTGTCTTGAAACACATCTTTCACTTCTCAGTGTCTATCTCTGGCACAGCGAGTGAGTCTGGCATCCCATTCAACTGTGTGTGAATCTATTATTGACAATAGTTGTGGGGCATATTACATTTTTATGTTGAAATACTGTATTGTCAGTTAGGAGCCTCCCGTCTCTGGGTTCCCGTGGAGAGATCGAGAGCCCACTGATGTGACATGTATTTCACTGTGGGGGAGGAGGCCATCAGAGAATAATCCGGTTAGAGAGAGAATGCTCATGAGAAAAGGAGGAAGAGCAGCCAAGGGATTGTGCTCTGGCACACCCATAGTAATGATTCTGTTCATCTTTGATGTTCGCATCTTTTAGAATGCAAAGAAATGGATTTAGGTCACGCTGGGTGATTTGGTTGGAGAACCTTCCTGCTCTTTATTTCTGCTTCCAGAGCTCTTGAATATGTTTTGGATTCTTTTCCACTGTGTGGAGGACTTACCAGATACTATGCATTTTGATTGTTACTGTATTTGGCAGGCCTAGGCTGACGATAATGGCTCTGAGTTTGGGTAGAAAAAAAAGATTATAAATTAAAAAATCTGTAAATCAGTCTGAAGGAAATGTAGAAATGAGCGCTCTTAGAAAAAATGGCTCTTTGGAACTACTCCACTGTGATTTCACACCTTAGCTTTTCCAACTCACTTGCCTTTGTTAAAACTTGGCCTCCGTCTGCCAGTGTGTGTGTGTGTGTGTGTGTGTGTGTGACTGTGCGTCTGTGTGTGTGTGTGTGTTTGTGCGTGTGTTTCACAGCCATTTTCTCAGCCGCTTCCTTGCCTCTGATTCTCTGTTGGCATGGTGAGCAAGCAGCGGGAAGCCTTCACTCCAATTTGCCATCGTTTGTCATCACTTGCCCCTGTGACACACACACACACATACACACAGTCACACACACACACCATCGTCCACTCTCTGAGGCATGCTGAGAGTGGCGACCCTGTGGCTGCAGTTCTGGCCTCCCCTAAACCCCTCTTCACTCTGTGGTGCCATCTGAGACTTAAAGATGACGACGAGGTTGTTTATACAATAACTAGACAACGGCTAAAGTCCTGAAGATGCGTAGATGTAAAAGTAAAAAATTTCCTACTCAGTGTTTGTAATTTACTCTGGAGCTGTCACCTTTGTAAAATTATGCAAACTTATGCCACATGACAGTGATGCTCAATATTAAGGTACCTTAAGAAGTCCTGCACTACTGTATTTGCTGAGTAGCGTGCAACTGACTTTTACACGTAGGCAAGCACATCTGCAGAGGTGTTGTAATTAAGTCACACCAGGTTATATTATAAAGACCAGGGCATCTGAGAGCAGTGATACTGACAGGGGTATCTCACCGAAGTGATGCAGAACACTGAAAACTTCCATTGAAAACTTTCACTTTCACAAATGTGCTCTACCTGAAAACCGTTCTGGTCAAACCTCTGCAGAGTTTGCAGGCTCATCCAAACAAGTTGCTATTGAAAAGATATGAAACTTTGTTTATAGTATGTTCAGAAGTTTGTTCTGAATAACAGTGACATCCTGGAAATAATTTTGATTTCATTAAATGGATAATTTTTAATGCTTTGAACACCATCAATGGAATTACTTTCAACACTGTATTGTGCTGGAAGCTGAATTCTCCGGCAGAAGACAGATAATTACTATGAAATGCAATACCTTTTGTAAATTGGGTGGACCAACACTTCAAAGGCTGTTCAATAGCAGGACGCAGACATTGTGATTGTTCTCCCCGGTTTTAATGTTTTAAAATATCTGCAGCGCTGAAATGTCCCACAGAGCACAGTGTTTAAATAATGAGGCAGGAATATGATTTGATCAACCCCTCCAGCTCTGAATATAATTGTGCATTTGAAGCTTGTAGGGATGTAACATTTGACAACAGTAATTAAGGAGAAAGCAAATGTCTCATTAAGCAAATTACCTTGTTGCAGAGAAGTCGGGGGTTAAAAGACTTTCCTGGCTGAGCTCTCGTTCCTTTTCATCATGAAGGATCATTTAACCACTGGAATAGGTCTGGGCATGTGATCTCATTACTCATTTACTCCGTTCTACCATTCAAATGCACCTAATTTTACAAGTACCTGCACAACTACGTTCAAACACCAAGATTTATGTATCAGACTCTTTGTGTTCTGGAAATCTAGGCCAAACTGACATTTTGTATACGTGCGTTACTCTCCATGTCCGGGGAAAGAGGTTTCTCTCATTTTGTTGCACAAAGTGTGTCAACTGTAAGACACCAAAACTTGTATAAATCAAGCCCAGGCACCCCTTGGTGCGAATCCATTTTGTTGATGGATGTTTGTGGAGAGGACTCAGGAGGGAATTTGGAAGTGGATTTTATCTATTATTTTGGGGCTTGTGTCCTGGCTGGTCGCTGGCATGGTCAGTTGGTGCTCCTGCCTGTGGATGAAGGCTGAGCCAGAACCCTGGAACAGGCAGTGTGTTGACGTGAGGGCTCGTTGCCATCTGGGCACTGGGATTGACGAGATGATGGCAATAACTCTCTGTACTTTTCAAACGGACAGGAAGATGTCCCCAGTCCCCACTGTGATGGCGGCACAAAAATCCCAGTGCTACACATGAATGGTTCCCTGTCCTGTGCGGAACCACCGCTGGTTTCCTACATGTAGACCAGAAAGTGGTCTACATGCGGATTTTTTTTTTTCATCATGATGCTAGTGGCTACTTTCACATACACAAAGCAAACCTGGCAATTGGCCATAAACTCATTAAAGTCTAATTCAGCTTCCTTTTCCTGCCATCCAGGTCCAATATTATCACCTGCCAAATGTGCCATGGCATCTGAACTCTTCTTTCTCCGCTTAAGCCAAATTATTCTTACCGAGTTACACTGTTCAACCCAGAACCTGGTTGGTTGTATAACGGGGTGAATGCAGAATTGTTTGTGTGTATAATTAGCGACTCTCGCTTTAGCTTGGCTTGTGATATAAGAGAAGTTAGGAATGTGGGATATCAGGGTTGTAGATCAGGCAGTCCAGTGCTGCTCCTGCAACAAAAAGCACCCTCTCCTTTCTCAACAGAGTCCCATTTAAGAGCTGGAGATTACATCTCTGAACATACCAGTTACAATTAGATGTGTGTTACTGATTAGCCGGTGACAAGTGGTTAACGAAATGATACTTCGTACCAGAAGCACTACTTACAGATTTCTTTGGGTCCATTATCATTCACTATGGGACATGTTAGTCCATTATGAAATGTTTACTTCAATTTAAAACACCTCTGAAATATCTCCACCCCATTGTACAACAAAGGAGGTTTGCTATGGATAATTACTTGCACAGGGGGAAGCACAGTCTCTAAACCTCAAAGAATCATTCTCCATTCATTGTGTCCTTTCAACTCTTAATTGAGCGCATTATCAGCCTCGTCTTGAGTTTTGTTTATTTGAGAAATTCTTCTTTTTTGTCATTTGACTTTGATATGTAAGTGCTGTCAAATGTGTGCAGGTAAGTCCCAAAATAATGAACTTGTGAAAAATATAGGACACTTGATTCATGTTTTTCAAGAAGTCTTTCATTGCAAGGACATGTGCTTATATTGCGTAGACACTATGAATATGCAGATCCATCATTTATAACAGTCCAATCAAATTTCTAAATTCTTCTTTGAAATGTACTCACATCCCAAGGTGATTTGAACAAGTCATGATACATTCAACCAGTTATGATTTGAGAAAATATTTAAAAAAATAAAGATAACACCCATGATACAACTCCATTCTTCCTATCTCACTTTTGTCCAAAGTGAACTTCCTTAATATCCTAAATCCTTAACATAACAACACCATTACCTCAAACATTGTTCCCAAAACACATTTTTCATATTTACATAACAAAATTGTGCTGAATATATAATTTCAGGGATTCTGGATTAGCAAACATTAGTCAATAAACCAGTGTTTCTCAAATCTGGTGAAGTTAGAAAGATTAATATTTTTCAGTAAACGATTATGTTTAAAAACCACAGCAGCAGCAGCAGCAGTGAAAGAGCCTGAGTTGGAGTAAAGAGTCAATAAGTTAACACTATTACTTTTCATTCAGAGTCGTCCACTAGACCACATTATCCAGTTTCCTTAATGGGTGTTAAAGTGCTGAAATCCCACGGTTTGTGAGCATAAATCTTTAAATATATAGTATTTATTCAGCTGTAACCTGATGGGTAAAAAGTGCTGCTGGAAGCAAAAGATGAAAATATAGATTAAACAGATAAGATATACGTTTGTAGATCAGTGATTGTAACCTCATAGTCTGACCCATTAACACCCGAATGATTTTGGTGATTTGCAGTTTAAATAAGTGTCTTGGTTAAAACCGAGTGTAAATTTTCAGTCTACTTTATGGCATTTAATAGCATTAACAGCCTTATATGACTCTATTTTAACATGTAGTAAAATTTAATAGAGTCACTGGCAATGCTGTTAAAACAAAACTCACTTTGAAATTACACATAGTCCAATTTTTAAATGTGGAATTCTTTTCAGTTGCACAGCAACCACGCTCACCCAGAAATATCACATAACCTAGAGTAGGATGTGATAAATATGAAAGGAATGTCCGATCAGTGCCACCAATGACACCAGGAGAAATGATTCTTCATAGGTCAGTGTCTAATGTGCCTAAAGCTTCACACAGATTTTTCACTACATTATTAATGCGTGTAAATGTTTCAGTGCAGGGGAACTTATTCATAGCCTGACAGTTGTCTCAATGTCCACAAGGTCTGTGTTAGACAAAAAGTTTTTATTCTGAGCTGAGCTCAATGTGATTTTTATTAATGAGATGTGATATGTGATAATGTGATTATTAATGTTGTGGTAAAGAAAGACATTTGGTAACAAACTAATAACTGACTGCAAAGTAAAAAAAAACCTTTATGTGCTATTGCATTGACTGTATGAATGAGGAAACGAAGCACCATGTCCGACAGCTTCCTCAGGTCCGGTGTGAGGAGACGGAGAGAGAAACATGTGATTTGTTGAAGAAAACCTGCCAGGCAGGTATTATCACAAAGTAACCACAATAGTAGCTGACGCAGAGTGATCTCACTTTCTGGAACAGTAAAACCCAGAGTTTCCCTCATCTCAGGGTTAACAAACTCAACACAAACTGGGCTCAGCAGAGTGTTTGCCGTCTTTGCCAAAAGAAGGCCCCAGAGAGACCTGACTGAACTTGGTGACCGGCTACTCCCTCGGTCTCTCCATATCCACACACTGGCAGCTGCAAGAGTTTGGGGTTGGTCGGGAATTCAATTATTCACATTCCGTTATGATTACAGTATAGATTTTATTTTCCTCTGTCAGAAAGATGCAGGGCTGCTCTAAACACCTGGTGACAAACAAAAGTGGACAGTTATGCGGGGATGATGAAAAAAGACAAACCCAGAAGTTCCAGGCAAGTGTCAGATACTGATTGAGATGTTGGTAAATCTTGACCACTGCGGGGAACTATGGGACTCCACCCTTCCCCAGGCCACTTCAAACACATGATAAGAGAACAATACATAAAAAAAATACAGGAATCTATAGTTTTAAATAACCAAAAGTGGTGTAAATTTGGCAGGAAATAGGAAAACCTTTTCCTGGCCTTTGACCTCTATGCCCTTTTGTATGAGCAGTCAATATTTCCTGAATCAGAGGTCACTCTTGTTCTATTTGGCATGTCAAAGTCAATCAGGTTGACTTTTTGAATAGACTGCACCAAGTTCTCAAAGAAATGGATGACCAAAACCATACACAACTTACAACTCTACCATTCTTATTAGTTTGAGTTTTTTAAGCAACCTCACAAATCAACCAGATTGCCTGAAAACATTCCTCATGTTTCATAAAGCACAAGCAAATTCCACGACACAAATAGAGAAAGAGACAGTTTCTTTGCTCTCAATATCCACTGCAACTCAATTGTCACTGAAGTTTTCTGGATGCCATGACCTCGACCTACTCTGCCCTTGTGTATAACTCTGGAGATCTATGAATTTAACCCGCTATAAGTTTTGCACCTATTTAGCATTGTTCTGCAAATGACTGTCAGCTAAATCCCTGAAATGCAAATGAGATGAAAAACCTGCAAAATCATCTGCATCCCCCGGAATCTGTGCTCATACCCATTATTCTTATGCTCAAAATATTACAGATATGGGATGCTAATGTAGTCTCATAGCCTCTGCCCAGTGTTTGAGCCTTCACACTCGTACTCTGCCGGGGCCTTGATTAAATTTGTTGCCCCAGCCATCCGCCTGCCGGCTGCCAGATGACTGTGAATATGAATGAGACACTAACATTGAATGTTGCGAGGCTCCGTCCTTGCTTTTCCTTTCTTGTCTGCTCATTATCCTGGTTGGCTCCCTCTTTAACTTCTTTTCACTCTTCTGTCTCTCTCTTCCACCAAGTTGTCAGCACCGACTTCAACACAGCGATGGAAACACGCAGCAGCACACACACACACACACACACACACACACACACACACGCACACACACACACAGACAGGCTGACTGACCAAACCAAAGAAGTGTGTCCTTTTCCCCCATTGTAAAAAAATACATGAGATTTTCAACATGGGAGATTTAATGAAACAGCCCAAACTGGAAGATATCACATACTTTCACGCCTATTGACTACATTGATTATCTTGGTGTGTCTGGCAATTATTATAAACTGAATGAGGCAGCTGTGCACACCAGTGGCTCTAAATAACAGTGGCAGGTAATGGAAAAATGTAAACTTCACCTTTTTATTCTATAAAGATAATGAATCGAAGGAACAATGTATTGTCCCTCAACGATTCTCTTCAGCGTCTTAAAATCTCAAGCCAAACAGAAGCCAAATTCGAACTGCTTCAATAAGTTAAATATATTTAATTTCTTCTCCTCACTTTCTGTCTTTTATATATATATATGCAAAATATCTCATGTTGGTGAGTCTAACTATCTTTTAAAACTAGCTATGCTTTTAAGCCACCTTAGTTTTGTGGGTGGAGAGGGGGGAGTATTGGAAATTGATTTTCAGTTCCAGAGCCAGTTCAGGGTGTACACTTGTAAAACAGCTGCATTATTTTGTTAAATTAAACTGGTGCAGCCTTAACTCATCTCAGTCTTAAGCACAGTCCTAAACTATAACTTCTAACAAATATTTAAGACTGTTTATCGATCCCTGGGGACTCATTTTGAACTAAATGAGCATTGCGGTTTCTGTTCGTCTACCGCACATCCTTAAACCTGTCAATCACAGTGTGGCCTTTTTTTATCTGAAGCTCCATCCTTTGTGTCCATTGCTGCTCATGTTTCCTACCTTGTTCTTCTAAGCAAAGTGCCATTGAAAAAAGAATGGTTTCCTCTGCAACACAAGATTTTCTTACCTACTGCAGGGTGTTTTAGAGCAGAAAATTCCAACGCTTAAAAGATCAATAACTTACTAATATAAAAATGTCATGGACTGCTAGTGAAACTTGGCCCCAAAATATAATTCAGTCATACACACACAGATGCACATGTGTTTGGGGCCTAATCCGCCTTTCCTGGCCAGCAGGGTCTCCGTCAGTATTGACGAGCTCTAGTCCTGGACTGACTACAGACAGACAAGCCCATGGAGGGAGGAGACGCCTGGCTTTGCCAAGTGTCATGGCTGACAACCCTCCAGGGTCCTGGGGTGTGAGAAAGTCCTGTGTTGCATCCCTGGAAACAAAGCCAACATGGATTCTAGATACGTCATTTTGGCAGTCTGACTTGTGTTAATACCAAAGGTTAAACAAACGCTGCACGGTTTTAGTGGGATGAAAATTGTCCAGACAAATATGTGTGTATTGATGATTTGATTTATCATGAGTGACTTATAGGCAAAGAACAGGCAGAAATTTATTAGAAAGCGTCCCTGTGCTCCTGCAGCTGATTTGAGCGGATTCAAAAACCCAAAAATTGAATCCTGTTTGTCTAACCCGTCAGAGCCTGGTTTTTACTTCCTTTCCACAAGTGATGTACAGAGTACATTCATGAGGATTTTGTTTTGTGACCCAGTGATATTTCAATATGATAAACTTCCTTGAGGATAAGAGATTCATACAGCACCTATAAATATGTGCATGTGTATGTACATGTATAGCAACATAATACAGGCTTCATCTGGTTTCTTCATCA
Source organism: Scophthalmus maximus (assembly GCF_022379125.1). Classification (NCBI taxonomy): domain Eukaryota; kingdom Metazoa; phylum Chordata; class Actinopteri; order Pleuronectiformes; family Scophthalmidae; genus Scophthalmus; species Scophthalmus maximus. The sequence continues at coordinate 10,046,513 of NC_061527.1, forward strand.
TAATTAATCATACACAAGTAACCTGCTTTAAGCTTTTTAGCTTGTTCTATAATATTTTCATTACTGTGCGGACTTTCAGACCCAAGGAGGGAGCACCGCTGCAGCCCAGACCTACATGCATGAATTTATTAAATTACTAAATGGATTATTTGTCAGTAAATGTCAACTGTTTCTACTATTTCATGGTGACTCATGGTCTCAGATAATTTGATAAAGTTAATTGTCTGATATGCTAGAAAAATTGCTTACCAGACTATTGGCTAGAGCATGAAAAGATTACCATTATTGATTTAATCCAGGTCCAGAGATACTCGTGACAAAATGAATGGCACAACATAGTGGGTATATATTGGATTAATAGTTAGAAGGTCAAAGCCATATATTACTTTCAACCTCTTCCCTCATACTTGACTGGATGCGTTTAAAGGCCATGGGGGCTTCCCATGGCTTCGTGCCACACATGCTGTAACTGTTAAGGGAACCACAGGAGGAGTTCCCGGGAGGCCTCCCGGGATCAGGTCTTAGTCTGCCCACATAGGAAGGGGGGACACCATAAACCTTAAAGGATAACAAATGAGACAACACAGGCAAAGATTTATGAAGTGCTGAAAAACTCACCACCACAGTCTCTCCATAAAAAAAAAACATGCTGGATGGAGAAATGAAAAATAGCAGGATGCTCTGGAAGGTGAGAGATAGAGAAAATGGAGAGAGAGAGAGAGAGGGATGGCCTGTCAGAGGAAGAAGAAGAAAAAGATTCCCTTGTAGTCTTGCCTGTAGACAGAAAAAAGAAGACAAAAGTGGGGGAGAGGAAACTGCTTTCCCTCAAACTCCCAGGAACCGTTTCCCACTCATCGGAATCCAGTTATTACCAAAGTCAAAGTGCTTTCATTGGTCATAATGGGCCAGACATGTTCTCAGTGGCCTGAAGAGTCTTTGCTATTTGAGCTCCTCCAATTTACCTCGAAAGTTATTGCTCAGGAAAAGACTAACCTATGCTTAATACAGATTGGAATGTCGCCCTGCTTTAAATAGCCTCCCCAGACCTGATTGGATATTGTGTATCAGCTTTCTGGTTTTGAATTTGGAGTTTCTTTGTAATTTTTTTTCAAATATCCTTTCCTGCTTCTGGAGATGCTATGTATTTATTTTGATATAAAATTGGATAGCAGGTGTTCTCCATATCTCAAAGAAAATCCAGACAATTACAAAGACACAGTTTGGGCCCACCTTCCAAGGGGTTTTCATCATCTCTTAATTGGCCCATCTGCAGTCAAGACAGGCTGGACTCGCTTGAGCAACTTGCCTCATTGGGTTGTATCACTCCTGATGCCCTCTGCAGTCTTGAAATGACCCCTTTGTCTGACACGTGAAGTTTATCTATTTCCATTTTTTCCGAACCAAATACTCTTTCTGACCAGAGTCCATAGTCAAAGACAGCTGCAATGTTTGGATAGTGAGAAAGTAATAAGGAAAATGTTCAAATTACTAATTGGTCTAAAGAAGAGAAGATTGACAAAGTTTTAAGTTTTGTTAAATGTTCATGTAACAGCGTACCGCAGATAGCAAAAGATAAATCACTGAAATTAGGAAAGGAAAACTCAAGTCTTCATGCAGAGTACAGTTGGTGTGCGTGACACTAAATCCTGCTGTCTCCAGCGGGATTTTTGCCTCTGCCTATTCAGACTGGCATACATTTTGAGATTTCAGGCACGCATAGTTTCGTTTGTAGTTTGAAATATGTTTTCTCTTAATTAGCAGCATAAATGTGAGCTCCTACATCTCTGATCATCCGCCTTGTCAGTGTGGGCTGCAGAGACACTTTTTACTTCTCAGTGATTGCTCTCAGATGTAGTGCTTTGATTTGCTCAGTATCAAACACTTGAGAGGCTGACCTTGCAGTTAAAGCAAACTCCTAAAAGGACACAGTCTGGTCTGAAGCCTTTGCCTCTTGCCAGTCTGTTCCCTGGTGGGCTATATTGCTGCATTGGCAAGCAGATTGTCTTCACAGCTCCTGCTATTTTCCCATACTGAGTAGTCATGGTGTTGGGGAGTCTCCCAGTTTATCGTTATCGATAACAAAGGTGGCTCCTTGCTCGGATCAATATTTGCTGGAGCTCTTGATGATTCTAGGCTAAAAGGAATCAATGGAGACGAAAAGAGCCCAGTGTCTCTCGCCCTCCCCGATTCTCCATGTCTCACTCGTTTCATTGTTGCACAGTGAAGCTGATCTCCATTCAGGCTGTCCTCCTAATTGCCTCATTGGAGAAAATGGAGCAACTGGGCCCATTTTCCCTGCAACTTCACCATTGATGATTGAGAAAGGGTTCCATGGAGCAGTGCAAGACTGGGATCTTTATCATTATTCTGTCCGCCTCCAATCACCAGTGTCCATGGGCCATCAGATCGACAGTGTGACTCAAAATCCAATTTGTCACTGCACAATGATGAATATACACGTTTACAGAGTTAATTAGCCGTTCCATTAATCAAAGCCAATCCCCATTGCAGCCAAATAGGTTTTAAATAAACTGAGCAAGTGAGCATGGAGATAATTATTCAGTAAATGTTTTGTTTTTGGCCTTAGCACAATACAGGAGCTTTTAAGCTGAGGTGGTGCAGCGAAACAATTTGTCGCCTGCAGTTTTAAATGGTAAACTGATTATGTGGGCAGGGTCCATGCAGATCTCTGCATGTGCTATCCATGGTAAAGTCCTTTAAAACCTGACCTAGCATGAATTCAGCATTGCCAGGGAAGGGGATGCTGGGATAAAGATCTGAGGGGCCAGTGGGATGCACAAAGTGCCAGCATGAGGAGAATTTGATACTGAATCTAAGGCTGCTGCACAGTAGAGGAAATATAGGGGGCTGGGGGACCTGACAGAGACATAATTCAATATAGCCTTGGGAAAAGAGGGAAGGTTAAAAAAATACAGACACGCAAAGAGCAGCTACACACTCCGAGGCGTCAGTACCATTGAGCAAGACTTATGAGTATTCACAACTGGTTTTCGGGGGTCAAGCTGTACACTGCAGGATCCAAATTGTTGCAGTCATTGAAAAGCGGTTCAGTAGTGCTACACTTCTCTTCCCGCGGTGACAATAAGCCTCACGTCAAAAGAACATGGCTGATCTTTTTCACAGGGCCCTCGAAGGTTACCGCCCCGATAACGGGCGTCAGTGTTGTTGCTCCAAGCCAATACAGTTCTGCCCAGTCCCTCTGCGGACCAGATGGATCTACAGTACAGGGGAAATCTGGTGCAATACGGATGATGGAGAACAGAGCTGCCTGTCTGGCAGGGTCCAGCAACAGACTGTGTTGATGATAGGGAAACGTCCAAAAGATAAAAATGTGCATTGTTTACATGGGAAGCTGCCAATGGATGAAAATGCATAGCATCCATTGGATGAACATAACTGCACTGTGGTAATCACAACTCCTCCAAAGTTTGTGTTTTGAAAGTTAGACCAAGTTAAGTAGAACCACTGCTAGATTTGAACTTACGTGTTTGTGTTTTTGTCGTTTTGATCAATTACATTTTGATCAAAACTTTTTCTGAAAATCTGTGCTACATCCACCGGGCTGGAAAACAATTAATCACAATTATTGATCTTATGAGTAAACATTTATGGCAAAAAAAAGGATTTATATAGATACATGTTGTTCTCAGGGTGAAGTAGTCAGTGATATACCTTTAATGATGTGCACACATTATATTTATTCAAATGAAAATATTGTCATGGTTCATTAAGAAATCTTCTGATAAATGTTTTCAACACAAATGTTTTTTTCTTCTTCTTCTTCTTCTTCTTCTTCTTCTTCTTCTTCTTCTTCTTCTCAGCTGGTGTTGTCACAGACCCACAAAGACCTCTGCACACTTGCCGAGTCCCCCAATGTGAGGGGTGAGAGGGGAGGATGGGGCACCAGTCAATCTCCTCCTCAATGGTACATTCAACCCTCGCAGCGTTTAGTGGCCCTTAAAAGTACAGTCCTGACCTTTCAACTGTGCTCTAATTACATTCATGTCCTGGGGTCGGCAGCAACCACAAAACAACCCGCCGTCTTTTATGAACTCACCACTGGGGCATTGTCCCAGCCGGCCGTCACCTGGGATCTTGGCTGCCCCCAGCGATCGCCTCCTGCCGCGCCCACCAATATTTGAACGGAGAAGGCCCAGTTCAGCAATGCCATGGTTCTTTCTGCTCAGGCATCTGGTTCCTTTCACACGTCAGCCATATTGGCTCAAAACGGGGCCCCTGACCCAACTGGGTTTTTGGAGGTTAGTGGGTGTCGAGGAGGCAAGTGGTCAGCAGCCAACCCGTGTCAGGCCCCATCAGCTCAGCGTGGGCATCTATGAAGGCAGCCGGCATCTTTTATGGCCAGCAGGCTTTTGCAGGATAGAGGCTGGGACTTGTGCCCAGCCAAAGGCTTCCTGCTCCCGAAATGCTTCACTGCACCCACTTTCTTTTCTAAACTAAAGAAGCCTGTGTGGTGGTGGTGTTATTGGGGAGAGGACAACTCCTGAGGAGTGGATTTACTGAAGCTGAATTGATTGACATTGAGGTTTTTGGTGATGGGCTGTAATGTAATTTTGTAGCTTTAGCCTTAATTATTAATTAATATAATTACTCCTGTGCTTTATCAGCCGCTGTATTAGCTTTCTATGCCTGTAAAACTCTACATCATTATCACTCAAAACACTGAACAGATCCCAGTTTCCCACCACAAACAGTGATGTTTCATATAAGTTATATCCAAATATATGATTCTATCATCACGGCGAGTTATGGCCGGCCGTTTCGGTTTACTACATTTCATTGAAATGCGGTTGGCAGCACATTCCATCTCATAGTGTTATTTTTTTTTTGTCTGTCAAGACGCTGTGATCCATGAACCTGGCAGGGATGGGTTCTCAGTCACAAGGAGCCAACACAGATGGACTCTTCAATGAAAAGGTCAGATGGAGAAAATTGAGTGGAAGGTTTCTTACAGTTTCATCAAATGCGTAAAATTGGATTCTAGCACAATTTACCCCACAAGGTGTCGTCAAAGCTGGTAAAAAGAAGGGACGGAATGAGGAACCATGATGTGTAGGGAGAGTGGCATAAAAGAATTACGTCTGGGCTGAGACACAGAGATAAAGATGATGGGGAGGAGAATGGACATGACAGCAGGAATAATTGGAAAAAACAAGACAGCTACAGCATCTTTGAAATAATCCCAGGAAGCATTTTATATTGTACCAATATGAAAAACTTTTGCAAAACCTGACAGTTGAGACAAGGTTGGCACTCATCCACATGTGTTACAGTGCTGTCTGAAATATGCACTCCATTAACGTGTTTTGTTTTAAAAGCCATCCTCTTGTGTTCTGAAATGTCTTAATATACAAATGTGTCAACCAATATTTACTTAAAGGCTTGCAGGAAAGAGGTATCGCAGTGTTCTACTGCCCCCATATTAAGAACAACCACCTGTACCATGTTTACCTTTTATCATTTTTCAGATATCCCATCAATCACACTCACTGTATTAAACATGACTCGGATTCATTGTTGGTTTCTTAACAAAAGAAGTTTAATACAGTGCAGCCACAGGACATGAAATTCAACCTCTGTCTCTCTTTCATGTTCCATCCCTTTGCTTTCCTTTAGCGAGGGAGGATATCACATTTTGGTGGGTGATACGAGACTCGGCTTAGAGGCCGCATATTGAAATGTATTTTAATAGCACCCCACAGATCTTAGAGTCCCTGTGGTTGTGGATAGTGGGAGAATCAGATCAGGGAGCTGACCCAACCCAGGAACAAGGTTTATTGAATGGATGAAAGAAAATATCTGAATTTATTGTATCAGCTGTTGTGGTGGCTGAAGGCTGTAAGAGAACCACACATGCCAGTCTGTGCCTCAAAGGCAAATACAAATACATATTTAATACATATTTTTACAAATACATTGATCTTTTTGTGGCGTAAGAAGAAATTAAATAGAGACATTAAATGGTGTCTATGTGCTTAAATTATTCACACCCTAAGTCATTTTTTAGAAGATGTCCATTCCAGTGAATAACCTTAAAAGGAACAAATGTAAGAAAATACAATAACAAAGATTCACACAATCGCAAACATTCTCCTATCTTACATTTATTTGTCCCATACTTTCATTTCAGAATCACTGAGACATTGCCCTATATAAATGTCAGTAAAAACTGGAAAAAAATGAGAAGCTCTATAACTTTGACTGCTAGTGTGTATAAGCTCAATAGAGCTTTAACTGTTATTTATGTGAATGAAGGAATTAAATGTGTGTGTGTGTGTGTGTGTGTGTGTGTGTGTGTGTGTGTGTGTCTATATATATATATATGTCTCCATGCTTTCCAGAGTTAAAGGCAGCCATAGTTAATAAGAAGAAAGGCTGTTAATTAAGGATCCTTTATGAAAATGCAATGAATATTAATAGAGAAGAAAAAGCCGTGCTACCCATTGCTTCCTCTGCCGACACTCCCACAGTAAATTGCACCCGTTCATTATGTTATTTACCCAATCAGCCATTACACTTGGGGAATCTAAACACATTGTTGTGGTGTTACGGGGAAGAATGAAAATAGATTGTCGCTTAATTAATCAGAGACCACTTAATTACTTGACTTCCAGTGAAACCCGGAAACACAGGGGAAACATCCAAATCTACTCGCTTGCAACTCTCTCAGTGGAGGAATTACACCATAATCTCACCCATCACTGAAGTGTCACCATACATCAAGGTTTAAAAGACCTCTGTGAGTGGCTTTAGTATCTTCACACATAAATTAAAGCAGTTAGATAACTGACAATATATAAAGTTTTTGTCAGTTATAGCCACAAGGAATTTTATATTGAAGCATGTATGGCACCACACGTGGCGTGAGTGTGTATTTATATATTTGGTTGTTTAGGTTTAATCTACTTTGCATTAAGGAAAGCACAAACTATGAGTACAACAAAAGGTAGTTGTTGTTTTCATAAAGAGGTGGCTACACATACAGTTAAACTCTGATCTTGTTTGGCCTAAATGTTTTTATGGCCCCGTCATGCTGCTCATGTTCCTCACACCTGGGAACAAGCAAAACAAAAAACAGGAACTGCATTGGAAAAAATCCAACCCATCACTTGTCGGGACACTGATAGCATGTACACCCACTTAGTCCGTGTGTCATCTCGTCTGGCGGGTGTGTCACATTCCTCGGTGCCCCCTGAGGTCGGCGGGGAAGACGAGATGGACACGCGAGGAACGGGGCGCTGAAAGACAGGACAGGAGGTTAGTGAATAGGACACATTATCAAAATGAGATATGAAACCCATTCACAAACATATCAGCTGCTGGGCCATTAGCGCATGAGCCCCCCCCCCCCCCCCCCCCCCGGTGCCAGAAATATACTGGCTAGAAGTGTTTTTGTACGCAGCTCGAGGATGGAAATGATGGGCATGATGACGACATGAGGGGCAGTGATGATAATATAGACAGAGGTGATGATGTTAGCCAATATAATGATGAAACATGCCACTGTACATTACGGTAACTGAAACAGCAGATGACTGATGGGCTACACGCTCGACTCGCAACCTTCGGCATGGCAGGCTAAAACCTATGGGAGCTGGCATCTGTCGCTAGTACGTCTCTTAACTTGTCGGGGTGTGAGTAACCCATGCAGGGAAACTGTGTTGGCTAACCTAATGGGTTCTGCACATGGCATGGCACCCCCCTCACCCCAACTTCCGCGGCCTTGGATAATGGCTATCCATACTAAAAATCATCCAACGCTGATGAAACCAGGAAGCTGTCACAGGATTTTTGTTTATCCCCGATCAGTGCAAGAGAGAGAGCGTGAGAGAGAGGGACAGAGATAAAGAGAGCACACACCAGACACCCACAGCCCTGCCCTCTATAGATCATAGTATAGCTTCATGTAAGATGTGCCGCAGCAATGAAGTCTGGCCGCTCCGACCTGTTCACAAGGGGCGCCAAAATAAAAACCAAGATGATCCGCACACGCCACATACACACAACGCAGGCGATGCGTCCCTGGCCCTGGTGTTGACTTTGTTGCTGGATAATCCTTTGTTTAACTGTGCTGCAGGTTCAACGCTCTCTGGTTTCCTGATTTGCTCTGGTGCGCTCTGCTCCTCATTTGTCTCCTTCTCCTGCATACACGCTGGACTAGAAGCTGCTCCTCTATAGTGTCTGCTCTCAACCCCTGCCTGCCTCACCCCTATATACAGCAGGGATTTCTTTTGTTGATGTTCGTTGTTTTCTTTTTCTATCAAATACCATTGTTTTTTTACTATCTATACCAGGCGCAATTTACGGCTAAGTGTCTTGCTAAGGAAAATTCGACACGTGAACTGGTGGAGCCGGGGAATCGACCCACCGACCTTCTGATTAGTGGACGACCCGCTCTATATCCTAAGACACAGCCGAAGCAGAGACCGAAGCCTAAATCTGACATATTCATATAAGCAATTTTTAACATGCTGATTGCTCGAAGTGTGAGTATGTCAGTGTGTGTGTGTGTGTGTGTATTTGTTTGACAGAGGTCTTCACCTCCTCCTCTGTGCAACCCTCCAACAGACCAGAGAGCAGACAGTGTGCCATCATCGCCCATCACTATTAGCTGATAAAGGGACTTGGGGCGCCTCTGCCATGTATCATTAATGAATTTACGCATGGTGTGCCGCTGCTACAGCTGTAAGCCAGCACCCCAGACAGGGTGTGTGGCTGGGAGGTGCAGCGGGGAGTTATAACACCTGCCTCATAACTCACCTGGGTTCTGTCTTGGCAACGCTCCTTGCGGGGGTCAGCTTGTCTGCTAATCCGCTAATATGGTGGATATAATTGCAATTGAATGGTTGGCGGCGCAGTGTGTCCAGGGGAGGCAGTTGTTCTTCCCCATTGCCAATGTTGTGATACTCAATCAGACGTAATCAGTGCCGTTGAACCGATCAGCCTAATGGAATCGGATGGGTTTTAATTCACACACCTGGCTGTTGTGTGCATGGGTGTGTGAAATCTGCGTTTGTGTGTGTTCCTGCTTGCCAAGAATGTGCACATCGAAATGTCTGTGCACCTGTCGTTGTTGTGCACACATATACGTTGGTCTCTTCTTGATTCGCATATATACGTGCGTGCGAGTGTGGATGATTCTGTCCTGCCTGAGCTTGTGTGAGAATACGCATGAGCCACAGCAAATGTGTATTGTCAAAAAGAGTTGCTGGCTGAATCATATCCAGAAGGGTTTTTAATCAAGCTGCACATCTATCAATGGCAGAAGCTGCAATTGTCACACCAGAGACAGGAATTTGCGTCCAAAAACGTCAGAGTTGGTGTTTGTGTTTAGGCAACAGACGCTGCTCAGGTAAGGTTGGAATCAGATGGTGCTTTTGGTTGAATGTGCTAAAAGTGAGCACGTTGTGTTTTTAGTCACTGCGATCTTTCTCCGCATTAAACCAGACGACCCCCTCTGTAGTTGATGCTTTTCCTCTCTGATCCCTCTCTCTAATGTTATTATATCACTATTATGATTATGATTAATAATTGGTGCTGCAATCATTGCTGCTGTTATTATCAATATCATTATTGTTATCATTATTGTTATCACAACAACCCCCCCCCCCCCCCCCCATCTCTCTCTCTCTCTCTCCTCTCCCCCCTTTTCTCATCTCTCCCCCTTTCCTGTCCTTTCAACCGGACTGGTCGAGGCAGATGGCCCCCACCCTGAGTACGGTTCTGCTAGAGGTTTTCTCCCTAAAGGGAGTTTTTTTTCTTCTTTCCACTGTCACCAAGTGCTTGCTCGTCGCGGCAAAACTCTTGGGTTTCTCATTAAAAGTGTACAGTAAAGACCTTAAGATTGAATATTCTCTTTCTCACATATGTGATTGTGTATAGCCTATATTCCAGATTTAATTTTCTCCATCTTTGTGTGCATTCACATGGTCTATGTGTGTTGCATGTCACCTTCTGTATTTCTTTTCTGTGCTGTTTCACTGTGATCGTCGCAGTCTTGTTGTTCATCTGTCCATTTCCCTGTGTGAGTGTAAGGGGCTCATGTTGTAAATACATGTTACACGTGTCACATGTTGTTTGAATGTGAACACAGTACCTTCACGGCATCTCCTCGTGTACCTCCTTCAAGGTGCATGCGCTCGTCTGCTTGTGCCCGTTGACTTGTGTGCATGCATGTCCTTCTGTGTGTCTGAGCCAACACCATGAATCACTGGAGTTGGCCACAGCTGAGACGAGCAAAGAAAGATTAAGAGCATCCTGATTCTGGCTAGACGGGAGCCCGTGCTGCTCTTGGGAAACATGGCAACAGAGAGAGAAGAGAGAGAGAGAGAGAGAGAAAAAGAGCAAGCCCGTCTTCTTCTTCTACTCCTGTCATCTCCTCTCCCACACAGTGCTGCACCCTCCAGCTCCTTTTCTCCCTTTTCTTCTTCTTCTTCTTCTCATGGCTGCTTCTCACCGTTTTTTTCTCTCTTTCTTTTACTGTCCTGTTTTAATGCTTCCCTTGCTCCCTCTCTACAGCAGCTGCTCCTCATTTATCTCTTTTCTCTCTTTTCTGCACCACAGCGAGGAGTTGCTGGTGCAGGGGAATGGAGATGTTTCCTTCGTGTAGGTCAAGGCAATTCTGATACCCAGGCAGGTTTCAGGTAGCCTGCCGTAGCCAGACTAATACTCAAATGTGTATTAGTCTGGGACCTCTATACCTGTTCATTTTTCGATTTCCAAGAGACGTTACCAACGGACGCAGACGAATCACGTGACGTCTGTTCAGCGATGCGAAAATGTCAACAGACTAGAGCGGAGCGATGTCTGTGATGATGATTCCACAATGTCCGTGAACGTGTGTTGTCGTTTTTGTGGGAGAAATTCAAACATATCGGGTACTTTTAGTCAAATGCTCGTTCATTGGCGGCACTGCGGCAGCCGTGGTTGTTTACAAAAGTTTCTTCCATTCCGCATCGTGGTATGAACCCCGCCCATTATCAGATAATCGGCTGTGATTGGACCGGCAAGTTTTCTGCAGGGGGAAATTGCTTCCCAATGGAGGGTAGACCAGACCGTATTGTGGTAGAGCAAATTGAAATGCGCTCCCAGAATTCGTCTGGGTCTCAAGCTAGGTTCCAGGAGGTTCATGAAGAAAACTTTTCCTTTTTATTAATAACATTTTTTATTTTTTTTCTCAGGAGAAATAATATTGTTTTTCAAAATCTGGAGGAATTACAAAATCTTCACAGTATCACTGTGCCTGTGTACTGCTAAAATCAAAAGAAGCAAACCATGAAACTTAAGCAAGTCAAATCTGTTCTGTAGACACAAGTCACATAAAACTTAAATTCTCACTTGCAGTAGTTAGAAATGGAATGCAGATTTTAGGCACAAAGTCAGTGGCCAATTCATTATCAACTGTAAGGATGAGTGTTGAAATTACACAGATCAAAGTTTTCTGGCAGACTCAACTACAGTTGTCCCTAAAATTGTTGTTTTCCCTCTCATGAAAAGGTCGAGTAAAATCATATGTTCACATCCCAACATTGGCAAGAGGCAGCACTAGCCTTTATCTAACACTGAAAGGCTAATATGAAGATGTCTGGCCAATATATCAGTCAACCTCCCACATACACTCCCAGTCAAATGTACATGAATGGTAACATGAACATTAAAAACACACAGCCGGAGGCCGACATTTTTAAAAGCAGCAAAACAAGATAAAAGAATGGAAAAAAGCCAGATCCAAACAAATCCAAGAATTCAATGACTTGAGCACAAATTCCATGTATTTACACATCCACCACACACACCCTGTTTATTCACACACTTGTCAGCCGTAATGAGTATGTCCAGATGTGTACAACGCTGACAAAGAGTCACATATGTTAAACAAGAGCCCACTTTCTTTAAAGTCTCATTAAACAGGCTCCCGCACTTCACAACAGACACTTTGTCACACTCAAGCCCACGCTCAAGTATTTGGTCATGCAACATGAACACACTGTATACAAACAGAGGGACACTCACGCAAGCATAGAGTTATGTTAACGCTCCTCAGATACATCGATCGGATTTCTCTCTCTCTCTCTCTCTCTCTCTCTCTCTCTCTCTCTCTCTCTCTCTCTCTCTCTCTACCCACACTGTACTGTCTTTGGAGTCAAAGGCTTTCAGTATTTGTTACCAAGAGCCCTGTGTCTGAAACTGTTCCAAGAAAGAAAGAAAGGAAGGCACTCGTTGCTACCAGCAGCAGTGTCTATCTTTTGTTTTTTGCTCTCACGTTTTCTCTTGTGATAAACTGGAAGGTTCGCGCTCACTTTGAGTTTGACCCAGTCTGCTTTTTTGCAGAAACTCTCTGATCCCTGTGGAAATTCGATCGCACCCTTGTCTTCCCGTCTGGTCCCCCTGTATCCATCTGGCTCAGTTTTAACCTTATATTATTTCACAGGATTCGATGCGATGGCGACTTTGGTAACACAAGATGTTTTTGTACTTGAGGGTGACACTGCATAACGGTGACCTCAAGGTCATTGCAACTTGCAGCATTCGATTGACTGACCAGCATTATGTTTGGATTCACAGCAGTAGGAATGGGGAATTTTTATGTAAACCAGTCTAGATTTTAATCCCAGGGTTTTCTTTATTGCCATGTTACTTGAAATGAAATAAGAACTTCTGTTACGTCATGCTGTGCTTTTTTTTTCAAATGTAAAAACCTAATACAATAGATGCACTCAAAGCTTGGCTGTAAAACTGTGCATTTATTTATGGCATTGCTCCGGATGGCCCCGGTGGATGTTGGTGATTGTTTTGAAAAGCCAATATGTCAGAGGCAATTGCCCTGTAATGTAATTGGCTGATAATGGCATCATGACATCATATGCAGCCCTCCTCGGAGCAGGACTGGGAATCAGGTTTATTGTGCGTGTAGTACTACACAGGGACTGAGGGTAAATTGCATTAAGTCCATTCTGTAAAAATGAATCCGCTCAACTAAGTGTAAGCTTCAGCTATTCTGTTGAACAAAGAAAAACACCCTTTCCAAAACCTGTGCTTTGTATGTATAATAAGTGGAATTTTCACATTATGTCTTAAATAAATGGCAAATAATGGTTAATCATCAAAACTTTCTCCTTTAATTGGGCACTTTTCTTGAAGTCCAACTGGAACAGAGAACTAAGTCCAGGCTACCGAGACTAGCACCCGGTGTAACACAGAGTAGGATCGCGTAAATGTTTAATTCAGGTTCGCGTACAGTGCAAGGACATTCTCTGACTCTGTGTCTTGGACTGTAACTGGAGTCTGCTGTCTAATTGAATGAGATGGCCTCGAGCATGAATCATAGGTCATAAGTTCAACCCACTCCCACCTTTTGGGCAATAACTCTCTCCTCCTACCTAACTCCATCAGTCTCCCTTTGCTTCAGAGATATCATTTTATAAAGAAGAACGGACAGAAAATTATTGATCTGTGACACTGCAAGAAAATAAATGTGCCTCTGTACTGACTTAGCCAGGAAAGGCTGATTGGTGTGTGCTGCTTCTACCTTACCCCTCCGCTTTCTTATTGTGGATTCTGTCTTATTCAGCTTTTGTGCAGCCATGTACATAAAGAGAGACCAAGGCTGCTGAGCTGGTTTAAAAAACAAACGAGTGAGAGGACGCATAAGAATTGAAAGTACACCTGATGTAGCCACAATATTGCAGACTTTGCAGTTTGTAATCACCTCTGCACAACTGGCCCTTTCATTTCATTTCCATCCCTCAGTGAGTGACTTGTGTCCTGGACTTGGGGTGGCACTTAATGGTTAGGACCAAAGGCTATTATGAAGGAGTTTGAAATAGTGAAGATCAATTCTTCAGTTGACCAAATGGCCCGACTGTTATTTGCTGTATAAAGAGAAAAAAGAGAACTGCCATCATCAGCTACACGGATAGAAAGAGAGAGAATGAAAGAGAGAGACTTAAAGGGCTTATCGTGTCGCTGTGGAAGTCAGCAGGGACAGCACAAGAGGGCCAATTGCTTTCTGGGTAGCGGCAACCGCCCACCCAGCCAATGCCTCCCCGTCCCACTATGTCTCCCTTTGAAACTCCCCCACTCGCCTAAGCCTCTTGTCACAGGTGAAGGAGTCGCAGAATAATTACCTCTTTTGCTCAGATGCACGCTCTGCCTCCATGCTCCCCTTCTCTCTTCCCTCCGCCTGCTGAATGCATTTCAAACATTCATTTCCATGTTCATTTCGGTTTGGCCCAGGAGAAAACACCTGTCGTGACTCTGAGCTGCTGTGTTTTTCTATTTTTTCTTTTTTTTTTTTGTAAGTCCCTGTAACTTTGCCATTCCCCCACTTGATAGTTCACTCTGTTCAGAGGTAATTACATTTTAACGTTCAACTTGACAGGATGTGAAGATAGCTAAATGGAAATGAGAAGGGGTGGCCAGGTGGAAAAGAAGCCAATTTCTTTGTAGATCAGGAGCGATTCTTTTTTTTTCACCCATGTCACGTTCAAAGTCAAGGGGGCACACTCATGACTAAATAGCCTTTGTGGCTGCATATGCATGTGTGTGTGTGTGTGTGTGTGTGTGTGTGTGTGTGTGTGTGTGTGTGTGTGTGTGTGTATGTGTGTGTGTGTGTGTGTGTGTGTGTGTCATTTTATTCAGCTGCTATTCATTAACAGAGACACAGATTCCTGGAAACATTTTTAAAAAGTGAGGAAAGATTTTGAAGAAATAGTTCAGTTAATTAAAAAATTGTGACGTTGAATGTCTAAACTGGCGGGGAAAAGTGATAGTTGAACAAATGTCACTGAATGTAAAGAATAAATTCAAATATTTGCAGGAAACATAAATTGCTGCTGATATTATTTTCAAACACACGGGGCTCTGTAAACCTCTCATAATACCTTTCATTGAGCTTTTGTTCCAGCATGGTCCCTTCAGGCTGTGTATGCCTGTCAGGTCACATACAGAGTAAATGAAACACACTCATAGCTGTTACGTGTCATTGCTGACAAGTATTATGGCGACTGTCAAGAAAAGAAGTTGCGGAATGTCACATTTTCTAAGAGAAATGGACAAATAATAATGTATTTGATGAAGTGAAACAAAACCCAGTGTGCATAGTTTATGGCGGCATGGTCGCAATGATGAAAAAGTCCAATCGCGAGCATCATTACAGCTGGAAACATGCTTAACTGGATGAGTTGAAAGGACAAATGCTCTTCTGCTGAGTTTGTTTTCCCAGCAAGAAGTTTTTACAAGACTGCAATCTGAAAGAGACAATGTTATGCTGCAGTGCTGCTGACACCAGAAAAAGTAAAATAATTCTTTGATGTCAGTTGGCCCTCTTCAAGCTGTTGCAGAGCGGTTTATTGATATGGCAAAAGATGCTGGAAAAACACAGAGGGACACTGAAAGAAATGTCCTGCTTTTTTCTCTGACCTGCAATGAGACAAGAGACATAACAAATACCAGCCAACTACCAATTTTTGTGTTGAGATTACTGCTGAGTTTGATATCAGGGAGTATTTTCAAGCCATACATAGCACTACGGAAGGTGAGGATTTGCTGGGAGTAGCATAGTCATCATCTTTATCACCACTACCATCTGACATCAGATGCCTCGCCAAAGAGACACAGTTCCAGGCATCGCATTAGAGGTTAGTGTGATATGGCCAGCGACAGATGTTTTGAAAATGTAATTGCCCTCGATAGAAAAAAGGATTCCCACCCCTGCACATGTGCCTCAACAGTTTGTTGAGGCACATGTGCTTGAAAAAAACAATCTGAAAAATGTCTTTAGGATTTCTCCCTTAATTGCTTCTCTGACCTTTGCCACACCATTCTTCTTCTTCTCTATCTTTCATTTCTCCACATCCATGCCCTCCTGTCCCAGTTACACTCCCTCCATCTTTCCCTTAGGTGTTCAAGCTTCCTCTGCATTCCCATTTAGTCCTCAGTCCCTTTGAAGCACTCTTTATTTAAGATATTTGGCTCAAGCTGTGGCCAGGTGTGGCACTTGGTTGGGTGGGTAGGTGGGGTTAACAGCTCTTTTATTGCCCTAGTTTATGAGGGCAGGGTGAGGGAACAGGAGACCCCAGCTTTGCAGATTTTAGCCGAAGATAAGCACCCAGGTCCCTCCTTAGAAATTCCAACTGGATAATGGAAGACATTCCCCTTTTTGTATAAACAGCTGAAAAACTCCAGTAGGAGGCAAAAATAAATCTTCCAGGCATAATAATCCACTGTTTGGCCATTTAAAAGTGAGGACAATAACTCAAATCCATAACAAATTTTGTGTATCTGTTCCTCACATTGTTCTTATCTTTTTAGGTTCAATTTCAAAAGATCTGTCTAAAAAAGAAGAGGTTTTGTAGGGGCACTTTAGGGATTGCAGAGGTTGCAAGGTCACAGTTAAGAGAGTGAGAGAGACAGAACTTTATGGATGTTATACATGTGTTTATGTACTCAACCAGGTGGCTCAATGAGGTCTTTCATTCCTCCATGATCATGAGAGATACATGTTTGACCATTACATGGGTTTGTCAATATACAATATTGACTTGTATATTGACAAAGAAAACTATTGTACGGTCAATAAATTAAGAATATGTCTTTATGTTATTAAATAGATTCAGTCCTTGAAGTGCAGATGTTGTTTGTCTTATCTTTGGAACTTAAATAATGACCCTAACAAAAGATCGACAATCAATCCTGCCATTCGCCATTATCCTCATCAATAAATATCAGCCCCAAAACTGTGACTGGACCTACAGTTCTTCTCTTCGGGCATGTGTAGACACAGCATTATTGAAACTTCAGGAAAGTTGTTTTTATTTTTTTTTTCAAAAAAAGTTTTGAAAATATTAACATTTAAACACATTAGGCCAAAGAAAACACCATTGTGGACACCACACAACATGTGTTATAATATCATAAACCACAGACTACGTGTTTTGGCCTTGTCCTTGTCTGTCATTTCTGCATTCCCATGCCTGGGGAACGGTCCCAGTATGGGATCCCTATTCTGATGACAGACGAAAGGGCAAGTCAAGTCTCCCACAGCTCCTGAAGGACAAAAGCCAGTCATAATAAGTCAAGGCTGATCCCTGGACCCTGGGCCCCACCAACAAGGAAGACAAAGCGTTGAGTTCTCCTCACAAAGGCAAGTTATTACAGCCGAGAACCTCACGTTGCTACACTGTCAATCAAACTCTGGCCTGATTGAGGAGTGGGACTGGGCTGTTCTTATTCACTTAATTTGAGGAAATCAAAGGTATTTTCTCTTTCACTCTTTCCTACCTACTGCTCAAGCACTCTCTATCCCATTTGCTTTTTTACTTTCTCATTACTTCCACTTGCTCCCTCCTCTACAATTACAGACTAGTCTTTCATCTCCTCGGCCAAGGAATGGAGTGATAGGATCAGGAGGAAGAGTGAAGAAAGAGGCTTTGTTGCCCTTTACTTCCCCCCTCTGATACCCCACCCTGGCCTTCTTATAACCCCAGGACCACTCAGGTCACTCCAGGATTGTGGTTTACACAGTTTCAGCTCTGTAACTGCTACTGCTGCAGCTACAACATACAGATATAACACAGTATACATCACAATCATAAACGCTATATCATCAATTATTAACTGCCATTAATGATGCCATTCTAATAATGGGATAGTGACCCTGGCATTGGACAAGAAAGAGCAAATAAACATTAAAATAATTGAATTTTATTCCTCACTACAAATATGAACGAATTAGAGAATTTGCCACAATTCCATCAAAACAGCACAGTAATGTAAATGTGTAATGTAATGTTGACTGTTTCCTTTGAGAATCAATGCCCTTGTTAAATTACAGAGTCCATAGGGTCGTGCATAAGAGTGACACAACGTAAGCGCTTAAAGTGTCTTCACTTGTTCTTTTCTTGCCTGTTGGACTTTCTGGCATATTTCAAAGACCAAGTCCTTGGTTGGTGTCTTAATATTGTCCTTGGGTTTATGAAAGCTTACTTTCTGTTAGCTCTAGTGGCCCACAAGTCCCAGCTAATCTGTTGTGGTGGCTTTCTTGGTAAAGCCTTCCAATGACATTGAAGTAAATGGAGCCAGACAACAAACACTAACAAAGGGGTAATGCTTTACATGGCTAATGTCTGAGAGGGCCTCATCCCAAGTGATCCGTTACTTTTAACAAGTTCAAGTCTCCATGAATTGTGGCTCAGAAAAGTGGCTTAGAGCCTGGCAGCTCCTGAGATTTAGGTGCATATACATACTTAAGTCATGCCAACTTTCATTTGCGAATGATATTTACCTTCTGGAATTGAATACTGACGTCACTTTCTGCCATTGTTTTCTCATTGGTCTTTGTGCAGATGCCTGTCTTGGCACCAGGAAAGGAAATTTGAGCCCCCCCCCCCCCCCACCCCACCCCCAGACCTAGGGCCTTTCCCAAGAGCACAGTCCCCCAAAGGGTTAGGATAATTAGGCCAGGTGAATAGGCCAGCAGCATGCTTACAGTGGGGCCTTGTTCCCTGTTGTAGCATGGCCCATTGTCTCAGGACTGGGGAAGAGGGAGAAGGTTTCATTCAGGAAATGGATAAGGGGATGGGTCTTTAATTAGAGTGGGCATAATTGAGTATAATGCAGCCATAATTGTAGATACCCTAAAATGAATGATTGGAGCAGGGTCCGGCTCGATGAATTGTCCCGGTGAGGGGTTGTTTGGATGGGATGGGGAGTCTAAATCGCCTGGGGAACACTGTCAAACCACTGTAGAATAAACAATGACTCTTACGTGATTGGAGCAAATTGAAGGTCTTAAAAGGAAGAAAAAAAAACGTTCTAATGTTCTTGTTTGTATGCAAATACTGCTGTGGAACATAATGACTTGGAAAACCAATTGTACCTTAAGTATGTTGAAAACATGGCTGATGATGGCCAAAAGTGCCATCAATGTAGGAAAACATGGATATGTTCTGTATTACTGGCCATGCCCATCTTTGTCTCTCCCCCCACTGTCTTCTCCTGGCCTGTAGCTGTGCTCTCTTCCAGTCTGTTTTTCTCTGGTGCACAGAGCTGCTACAGGCGAGATAAGGCTGGTCTCCCCGAGTTAGGGCTTAGCATAATCCCTCTTCCTTCCCCTGAAAAAAAAACCCAGTGCTCAGGCTCATCAGCACAGGGCTGAAGAAGAGAGGAGGAAGTGATGGAGAAGGGGAGAGAGAGTGCAGGAATGGAAGAGGTGGAAAGTAACAGGGCGGGTGGGGGGGGGGGGGGTTAAGGATAGAGGGACTACAGTGAGACTGCTGCCACATATTTAGCAAAAATTCACCAGGCATGAAAGAAGTACAAAGGAATGCAAGCGTGCAGTGGCACTGGCAACTGAGAAAAGAGGAGGACCATTTCTGTGGTGCTGATGATCAGAGTGTGAGCTAATCCTTTGACAAGGGGGTCTGGGGAAACCCAATCCTGATGCCCATAGGCCTGACATGCCTGAAGCTGGCATTCCAACTTCAGTGGCAGGATTCAGACAATGTTTATGTGAGCTGGTGCCTTTAAGTGTCTTGGAATAAGCTGGCATGGGTACAGCAGTTCAAAGATGGGGTAATGACAGCGATGCGCTCCACCTCCACAAATAAAAGAAATGGTCTGTTGTGAAAATGGAACAGCTTTCCAAATGTGCTGAAGATACATGGATGGGTGTGTTGAGGGATAGATAGATGAATGGATGCATACTCAAGGCTAGATGGAAGGATTAGGGGCCAGTGTGCCAGTGTCATTCACATCAGACCAGGAGGTAGAGTTGGCTGGATGAATTAGGTAAAGACACTACAGCGTGAGCTTCACCGACAATGTCCTATTTTTATTCCTACAGATAGACAATAGACGAACAATGAAAAAAAAACTGCTGTCACTTGTCATCTTGACTGCTGAATATCAGAGACTGTGACTCAAAATATAAAGTAAACCAAAGGAATGAGAATGACAACAGTGCTGTCCCTATCAAGGTGATATATCAGTATTGTCGTGACACTGGGTTACAGTCCTAGAGAAAAAAAAATACATTTCTTTCTTCATTGTTGTGCTTTTTCAACCCCAAATCCCATTTACTCTCTAACAAAATAGCACATACTCCCAGCGATTTATCTCAAGAATAAAGGCAAGCACAATGAGATCTGGCAGGTGCGACTGGGTGTGACAAGTTCCTGTGACTTTCCAAAGTCAAGATGAATTCCAGGAGGTAAAAACATTATTACAGATGGGAAAATAGAGCTGCAATGGGTTTGACACTTCAATAACAATCCACGATTGAAACGATTAGAAGAACCCCATTCCCTGGTAATGCAACACCAAGTGAAAACACAAGTGCACCAAGTGCAGGTCTGCATAGGCGCCTGACCAATGGAGCAAATGCATCCCCATTATTCTGTTAAGGAGCGCAGGGTTGTAGTTTTGATACCCCATTTTTTGTCTTAAAAGCAGCCTATATCAGTGATCATTTCACTATTCAAGGCATCTCTCTCTCTTTGTCTCTCTGTCTCTCTCTCTCTCTAAGAGAAGCATGAGAGCAAACACACGTCTCTCCTCCTCTTGCGCCATATAGACGCAGACAGGTGTTTGAGTGAGATGCTCTGGTAACACAGACGCTTTGTGTCTCTGTCACCCTGAGACTTTCTCATGATTCCCAATTGCAGGTTTTTAGTTTAGTATACCTTTCGCAAAATCATGAATGAAATTTGACCTTGATACTGAGATATTGAAGCTGAAATACTGAAGCCTCAAAGCCACTCCGTCATGAAGAAATACACTCTTTCCAAAGTCTGAGCGTCGTGGCTTTTTCCTTCTGCTCAAAGCACGCAGTTTTTGTGGCTTTAGTTGACAGAGGCAGGCATATATCCCACTTCAAAATCACCTTTTCATGTAAGCAGCTTTGCCTCATTTAGGTCTTGAATTTCACATCAATGACGAATTGAAATGTTCATAAAATTACAATTCTGTAATGTGGGGTGCAATGAGAATACCACTAGAACCTGTGTTAAAAATGTAAGTGTGGCACTGGAATTATATGGAGTTAGTTGCTATTAGTTGGACTTTGAAGAACACCTTGTGCGTACTGAGAATAACAACCATCATGTTTAACCAGGTTTAAATATCAAAATAATATGGTAATGTTAGTCAACCTATTACCAATTTAGGCAGCATAATGTTTTTAAAAACATAATTTCAAATTAGGTTTATAAAAACTAATGATAATTTCCTGTCCTGATGCAATTTTGATGAAGCTTTCTTCCAGAACCCTCGATCTAACCAATCTAGATTACTGCAGGCAGCTAATTCTCAACTCAACTTCAGAAGTCATGTCGTGTAGAAATGCAGGAAATTTGTTAAAAATTAAGAAATCTTCTCTCTTTTCCCCAAACCGACTCTCCATTATGTCTTTATCTAAGTTTTCTCGTCTATTTAAGAAAATAACCTAGGGCCCATGCATATCTGCATAATATCATCCCTGTCTTATCGACCTGATAGTGTGTTGGTGGCTATTACGTATTGGCTATTTGGGAGTTTTGACATTAACTTTGTTGTGAAGCTAACGTAGGAAAAGTTAAAGTTAGGAAAAGAAAGAAAAACAAAACAGAGCACAGAGTAAGATTACATCATCTCATATTTAGGTATTTTAGAAATGCTTTTAACAATGCTTTCTTTCACACAAAAAAGGGGAAAATTTGACATATACAAATCATTTTGTGGAAGGGAAGCTTAAATTAAATTTAGATGAAAAGACTGCTTTAATCAATTGGCAATCTGGGGGGTGACATGGATTGATAGAGAATGTTTTATTATCAACAAACAGTTTCCACTGTCTGGTGCCTTATGGTGATTTTAATTTGTGGCAAACCATGAAGTTGTTCACAATTCACAAGTCTGACCATACAGCTATTCATCATGTCAGTCTGGTTTGTTTTTCAACTGAAGTAAGTGTGTGTGTGTGTGTGTGTGTGTGTGTGTGTGTGTGTGTGTGAGAATGACTATGTCTGCATGGCTGCCATTGGCTCTGTGAAATGTGTGTGTGTGTGTGTGTGTGCTGGAAGATTGCAGGAGTCTGAAAAATGCCAGTTTGTGTGGCATTATAGATGGTGTTAATGAATTCATGAACATGGTATGCAGTCAGCAGTGTATCGTTTCTGTCAGTGCATTTTAAAGGAGGATTACACGGTTGAGTTTGTCAGATGTGCCCTGTTTACAGACAGCACGACGAACAAACAGCATTAAAGCCAAGTCAAATATTACAATGCTAAAATGATCAAAGGCATGTAAAATTAGTAACAGAAAGGTTTGAAGTGAGCTTCTTTATTTAATCTGTTTTGGACTTGGACTCCCTATTGTTTATATTAATGTCAATCACTGATAATATGTAATAATATGCAGTGATGTAACTGCCTAGATTATCCATCTAGGTGGGATGAGTGATGCTTGTGCTGTTTGATATTGATAAGAATTGTTTCATAATTAAGAAGCAACACTATCTGGAGCCACAGTTAACCTCAACTGGTACAGTTACAGCAATTCTTCCCAAAACATTTCTGACAGTTGTAGATTTGGATCAAACTTCATCAGCATTCAGTGATATAATGAAACTATATTTGATTCCAAGATTTTGGATTGACTCACGTAACGTAATGTTTTGTTGAGAGAAAAATTTAAAAAAGAGTTGCAATTATCATACTGTAAGCCTTGTTGAACCTAGTTGTCCCCCAACTACAGTCACATTCCCGTTTGGCTGGCTGGGTTTCATCAGATGAAACTTTGATTTTGTTTGCCTTTTGTCGATTCGTTGAGTTTTGTGTTGTGTTGGGAGCCAGTTGTTTGTTGATAGTAGCTGACTCCATTTCTGAGTCAAGGTTAGCTTGTGTTACACACTGAGGCACTGAGATGGGGTACACAAATGTCAAATGCTTTGGATTTTCCCACAAACATTTGTCCCAAGTCATTCATACAGAAAACAGACAACTAAGAAAGTTTGTTTCATTTTTTAAGGTACCCTCTGATCTGTTCATACATCTGCAATGAAAAACATTAGTACATTTAAATTGCTGCTTCACATTTGAAAATATATAAACTTTAATGTGGAATAGTGGGAGTATCCAACATAAACGTTCGAGAATTATTATTTTTCGCCAATGTTCAGCAGTCGAACATGAAGACTCTTTTGTCAAACTTGCAGACATGCCAGTTTCTTCACCCACAGTAGCCGCAAGAGACCAGAAACTTACAACAAGGATACAGAGTGTGTCTGAAGTAAGAGGTGAAGTTTACTTTATTATTGACCAGAAACACTTGTTGCTCCCTCCGCCTACACATAAAGAACCAAATTTGAAAAGGTTCTTGCTCGTTGTTTCAGAACACATTCTGGGAAAAGTTGGAAAATCGTTATGAGGCCACTTAATCTGATGAAGTTTTGATATATAATAATAATAACAACAATAATGATGATAATAATAATAATAATAATAATAATAATAATAATAATAATAATAATAATGATAATAATAATAATAAGACTTCTGCCACAACTACAACACAGTCAGGGTGAATAAAGTTTTATGTGTGCTCAAATTGTTTATGAATTATATTTGATCAGCTCAACACTTTTCTAATTATAATAAATGTAACCGGGTTAAAAATGTTATACATCGTTATAAAATGATGTGAAGATAAAGACATGTAACTGAGTTAAAAACCTACATGATGTGTTGTTATGAATAAAATCAAAAAGGTACATCATAAATATGGTTTAAAAATTTATTATCAGCAACAGTGAAATGGGTACAGGGTAATAAATAAGTGTCAAACGATACAAATGTATAGTTACAAATCTTTGGGTTTATTGTGAAAGGTACATTGCAGCAAGAGGAAGTTGTGTGCGTGATGAAGAGTAATAGTGGTCCGTCATTAGTTAGTAAAATCTGAGAGAGAGAGAGAGAGAGAGAGAGAGAGAGAGAGAGAGACCGGAATTAGAGTGTGAGGGCAGTGTGGAAGCGGAAACGGCCCATGTAAAGTTTGTGCAAACAAATATTGTGGTTGATGTCTTAAAGTGATCTACTCGACAGTCTCCACCGAGATATTCCCTCCACATATTCTTAGTGTGCAACGGGAGCTGTTTCTATCCGAAGTCAATCATACGGTTGTTCAGGTGTTTGTATTAGCTTCACCTGTGTGTTAGCTAGCTCATTAGCCCCACGGTGTTTATCTTATTAGCACTCGTTAGCAAAGTGAATGAGCTCTCAGCCACCGCAGCGCTAACACAGCTATGCGCTGAAGGCTTTACATTCTCGCAGGGTTTGAGAGGAGTTGCTAGCTCGTCCGTCCCAGCTGAGGCTCGCAGCTCCTTCCACTTCGCGGGAGAGAGCACACGCCATCTCCGGACGCCCGGCCGCCACCTCGATCTTCGTGGGAGACAGACACGCTGGTGACGTCATGAGCTGCCGAGGCCAGGGTTCTCCATCCGAGGCCGGAGGGAGACTGGTTACCGCTGCAGATCGGACTCACAACGGAACCATGGTACCACACTTTTATTTCAGTGCTCTGTTGAGTGAAAAGGCCAAAGAGTTGCATCAGGGTTTTTTTTTCTATATTTGACTGCGTGTGCGTGCAGGTGCTTGTTGGGTGTGGGCCCACTGAGTTTTGTGTGCATTTTGATGAGGTAAACTGAAGGTAGGATGTATTGATGACCGGATTCTGCCAATTGTTATTTCCATTTAAGGGGAATTGTAACTGTAACTCTGGTGTCTGGTGTCATTTCAAAGGCACTAAGAATTATTGATTGATTATTAATTAATTAATTGATTGATTATTTATTTATTTTATAAATAAAGATGGAGTTGTTGTTTTCTAATTCTGATGTCTGTGTGAGATTTGGCTAAAAATATTAAACATAGGAGGTAAATGTAATGGTCATGGGTGACGAGAAATACTCAATTCCCCTTTACAGTCTTTTGGTTGCTTAAATGATCTGAGGGTACAGTTTGCCAGAAGATTTAAGCAAACGTATCCTGGCAAAAATGGAGATACCGTTCATAAGAGGTGATTTAAGGAACCCAAGACAGTGAAAATGTATAAAGATAAAAGGGAAACAGGGCAACCTTACCCTAAGTATTTAATATTGTAAATTAAGTTGACGAATTAACGAACTCAGGGCCCTTACCTGACTAAAATAGTGATAGGTGGGCTACAGAAAAAATAGTGAAAAATGTCCACACAGTTGTCTCATCTATTGACCACTGAGCAGCTCCATGAAACAAGTATCTATTTTAACTACTACCATAATTCGGCCTCCTCCAGAGACTAGTTATAAGTCTATTTAAATTCACAAAATATATGTACGCGTACAAAGGGAATTTCACCATCCAGTAGTTGCACAGTCTAGCAATGCAAAAAGATCAGCGTAGAAAACACTTTTGTTACAAATAAGATTAAGTTTATAGTTTCTACTTATTTTTCTGAAGGGTCAATAAATATCAACCTAAACCTACCAATGTATCTCTTTCCCCATATGGATTTAGTGTTGGTTAAAGTTTTCATAGGTATATTGTTTTTTTTTCATCTTCCTCCATAGAACTCCCATTTTTACAGAGTTCTTACAACATGGGTTTTGATTTATCTCATCAAAACCCATGTAAACGCCATCAAGTAATGAAAAAAGGCCGGAAAAAAAACAAAACATGGCAGCATCATCTCAGATTTTAAACAACTGTTTGAATAGGGCTAAAGATAACAGAAGGGCCAAGCCGGATTTGTTGTCTTGCCAATCGACCAACTTGGCTCCAGCAGAACCCGATCTCAATATAAAGCTCCCCAGGAGAGTCATTGTGTCTGTCTCGCAGGAAGGCCTGAATCTGTAAAACTCCATGATCAGCTGTAAGGTCGCCAATCAACTTGTGATCCAAATGTTAATCAACATATTTCATATCCAAAATCAGCTTTACGCCAAAGAAGCATTAATATTTGAAGATATAATAATATATTTATACATCTCTGTGATCAAGTAGCATGTTCCTGAATACTTTTACAGTCCTCTCAGTGAAAAAGAAAAAAAAATCCAATGTCATTTAAATATCCTTGTCTCCTTGTGGTGCCAAACTCTTTAACAGGTAAAATGAGACCATTCAGTCACCCGATTCCCAGACTGGATCCCTGTGAGAACACCTTAATCTTAGCTGCAAACTGTCATTTGCCTTCTTAAGCAAACACTGACTCACCTCCAAATGCTGGGCACGGTGCCAACTAAAACATATATTAGGGCTGTGCCATACCAAACCAGCGACGTGATGCAAAGGGCTCTTGACGGCTCTGCCAGGTGTGGGAGGAAAAAAATAAAAACAAGCATAATTGCTGGTACGCTCTGTAATTAGCATGTCTAACTGATGTTGAGGCAACACTTTTCCTGCGAGTACACACTTTTGCGAAGAATGACAAACTGTGGAAACTGCAGGTCCTATGTCTTCTGAAAGGTTGAGCCTTTTCATTTTGACAGTTTCTTAATTGATCGTGGTATAACGAGTTCTTTCTCATCCTTAAGGGGGAGGGATCAATACTCCTTGCAATTTATTTTGAACATGGACACATTGGAATCAATGATAGAAAGCTGTGGAGTTACAGAAATATATAAATCTGGGATGACATCCTACATAATGTAGTTACCATTGTGAACAGACTAAAGCCCCTTTTAAACCTCCTGTTAAAATCGGGAATGTTGTGCCCGTATTCTACCTTGCTGTTCTGTATAATAGGTACAGAGACAGAATGGGAGACTTTGGTGTTCCACCTTTATACCAGCAGCAGAGGTAGGTTACAGAGTGGAATCGCAGTATGTTGAGTCGACATGATGGGACAGACGCTGATGCTCTTACATGTCACGCGTCTTATTCCGGAACACTGGCATGTTATCCAAAATCACACATTGGAGCATTATGCTGCCTTTTGTTTGGTTCGGTGTAAGCAAGGAGAGTGGTCTTCTTAAAGGAAATATGGCGGGATATGTGTATAAAAGAGGCTTAAGAGACTGGGATCTATCCGTCATCAAAAGTTAATTTGTTTAATAGATGTATATTCAATGTCGAAGAATTGTAATTGCAATGAAAGAAGTTCAACTTTGCCACCCGTTCAATGTTGTTGTCAGTCAAAAACCTGCCTGCAGTCTGTACTTTTAATAGAGAAAATCCAGGGATTCAAGCATTATCACCTCTTGTATTCTTCTATGCGACTCTGAATGAGCTTGGTGCCAAAAATAAAATTGTAAAGTGCAACTGCTAATTACTTGGACAGCTGTCAAAGTGTCATCCTCTTTGCACCACGCAGGATTGACATTGACATCTCTCCAATTTCTGCCGTGAGACATTCAAGGAATTCAGAGGTCTTTAAGCCTCGCTTCAGGTGATGATCAACCAGACAGGTGTGGGCCCATTGAAAGCCGCGTGTCTCACTGGGGACAGATCCCTGCCTGATCAAGCATGGATTTTGTGTTGGTAACTTGTATGAACCTACCTGGTGTGGAAGCAACGCCCAGCAGCAAAAGCTTTGCATTGTTGGCAAGGGCAGTTTGCTGACGATGCACTCGTGAATTAAAAGGCACATAATGAGGCTAATTGGTGTCGAGTCCTGTTCAGCTGCATTATTCGGCATGAAATTCAGGGTGTTAGGATTCTGAGTATGGATCAAGAAGATCACTCTTTTCATTTGTATAGAAGACAGAAAATCAAACAATTTATCAATTATTCTTCAGGGGTTTTGTTTTTGTGCGTTTGTTGTACTATTTTCCCAATAGTAAAGACCACCGTGATTATAGAATCAAGCATTTGGTAGCGAAAAAGAGTCCGTAAACATTTGTAACGTTGTTGCATGAAGGTACACTGCCGATGTAAGAGAAGATATCTTTGACTCGGACTGGCAGGCCGTGGATAAAGGCACACTACTGCACAGAAGGCAGAGTGCTGATCGCCTATTTATTCAAAGTTTATTGATATTGAACGTTGCCAATTATGAAGCTGATAAGTTGAACAGTACTCGAAATAGGCGAGCAACATAGAGACAGTCAACAAACTTGGTATTCCAAGGGATTTATTCTGGGAAAGTCCTAACCGATGCAGAGAGTTTATTCAGTATGTAGTTTATGCAGTTGGTGGGTGCATCACTATTGTTGCATGTAATTTGGTTATACAGGACAGACAAAAATCTGAGTAATTTGGATCATTACCATATTAAAATTTTACAAATATCCAAATCCAACCTCTCTTAGACTTGTTTTTTATTCCTACACAAAGACAGATACAAATACAGAAAACGGCCTCTAAGAGATAGAGGGGCCAGTCAGGTTCATCAGTGAGTCTCCCACCTCTCACCTGTCACTGTGATGAATTGGACACATCTGGCGTTTCCCCTTGGGGCCACTGGCCACTGTTTTTGCTTGCCAACAGCTTCTAACTGCTTTTGCGCAATCTTTCATCAGTACTACTTGTTTCACCAAAGAAAGAACAATTTGTTCCTCCGTGGTGCACCATGTGAACGTGAAGACATGTTCTTTTCCTGAGAGGTTGCAAAGCACACAAGCAATGCAATAACTCCCACTCAGTTATTAAACTTTTTGAAAGCTGGTGAAATGGGGAAAAGGCCTATCCAGCCTTGTACACAATGTATCTTACGTATCTAATCTTGTAGAAAAACGAAGGAAATCAGACTCTCCTGGGAGCTGTTCCATGGTTGCTCTCTGCCCCACCGACTCTTCTCCCCAGGTTAAAAAAAAACAAATGAAAAGTCAACTCGTTGTGACAGCAGCTATTCTTTGCCTGGCCCTCGGGGCCCTAGGTAGAGTCAGTACACCGGGGCAGAAGAACATCGGGGTTTGTTAATGTGAGGAGCAGAGTCTAGGAACTGAACCCAGACCCGTGTCGAGGTTAAGTGCTTTGAGCTGAGCCTACAGGAAGCCAGATGGGTCTGTTCCTTGTTTCTCCTTCATCTCAAACCACAGTCGGAGAACAGCAGCGGTCGACCCGATGTGTGGTGGCTGTGACGAACGAAATCCGCTCACTCTGCTTAGCTCGTGTCAGTCTTTCCCAAATCAAACAATATCAGCTTTTATTCTCTTTCAGCAGATCTTTACGTTTTGGCTTCTTTCTTGAAAATCAACATCTCCCTTTTTCTTCACCATCCCTTGTTCTCAGAGATTGCATGAAGAGAGAGAGAGCCCTGCCCTAACTACTCTGTAAATTATGCATCTGGTTTGCTGCTCATTATTTTTAAGCAGCATCGAAACAAGGGACTGTTCACAAGCTATACAGTAAGTAAGTGTTTTTCTCTCTCTTTCTTTCTGCCTTTGCTTTACATCTTTTTGTTTTTGCACTGTACTTCTCAGCATCATCATTACAGTGTCTTAATCCTCTCCATCGCAGCGCTGGAGAGATGAAAACAGCTACGGCCAATGTTTGAGGGTAAAATCAGAGGATTTACACAGAAATTCTGTGATCACAGGGAATCAAGATCAAAAATATGCTGACTGGGATTCTGACAGCACTAGCATGTTATCGAGATAGGGTGGAGGGCAAATATTATTCATACACATACAGTATGTAGACTTAGGGTATGCAGGCAAATTAATAGTGTTAAAAAGTGCATAGCTCGCACCAATAAAATAATCAGTAGGGAGCCTATTCCAATAGCTATTCAAAGCAAGTCTAGATATCTTTGATATCTTAAAAAGGAAGTGAAATTGCAACATGCTTTTTCATTCTGGGAAATAAAAAAAATTCAGACTGCTTTTTAAAGCAACCGAACAAGCAGCAAGCAACACATTTCGCTGCAGAGAAATATATTAGCCGTGTTCGGTCACTTTACCCCCGGTGTTCACTGAGGGGGAAAAGTGTTTATTTGGCTAAAGTAAAGGAACAGTAGCATCTCTCTGACAGACTCTTCCATATTCATGAGGTTTCCTCAGAAAAAAAAGAAGACACAAATCTGAATATAGAAATGAAAATTACAAATGCATGAGATTTCTTACCACCTACCACCCGAACCCTCCGTCTCTCTTTTCCTCTCTCCTCCTACCTAATCCCCATCTTCTCAGTGCTCTGCCTCCTTTTCCCCATATTTTTTTTTTTTCATTTTGTGTCACTCTGACTCATTTTTTCAAACCCCTCTCCCTCTTTCTTGTTCTAATTGCCCATTTCATTCTGCAATACAGTCAGCGCTCTGTTCTAAAGTGGATGACGCTTTGCTGTCTCAGATACTTAAGTGCAAAACATCCATCCAAGCCTGAAACTCAGTTTTACTCTGTTTGGCGTCTGTCTAACTTACAACCACAACAAAGAAAACTGAGATGTTGGGAATGGGGTAGCTAAATATAAAAGTGCCATTATGATCGGTTTTGTAAGTAAATGGCTTTTGATCAGCAATATTAATGTCACCAAAATGTTTAGTGTGTGCACAAGCATTGCCTGCTGTGACTTTAACCTCCCAGCGAGAAAAGAAAGACATTAAAAAGGATTGGCTGCATGTGATGCATTTCAACTCCATCTGTCGCATTATTGGTGACAGCTATTGATTTTCCTTTCATGATATGGAGATTCATTCACACAGAAGGGATCGTCTCATCCTCGGTAACTTTTTAACCTTGAGAAATATGCATGCCCAGGCAGACCAGAACGCGTGTTGTGTGTCCAGGACTAAATTGATGAACTGGCACGCATTAGCATAGTTCAAGTGTTTCCCCTAGGGAGCGCCAGTAGCTTGATGCTGCTCACACTGCATGCTTGTTTTTGTGAGTGTGCTTGTGTCTATGTACATGTGAGTGTGTGGGGGAGAGACACCTACTCTGTATGTGTGTGTGAGCGCCTGCGATTCCTCTTGTGCAGGTGGGTGGATGCATGTAAGCCTGTCAAGAGCACTTGGAAAGGAGCTGCCAAGGTGAGAGAGGGACTGACCCTGGCCACCTGTCCCTGACACCCAGCTCCCAGCTTTCCCTCTTCCCGCCCTCTGCCTCCCAGTCCTCCCCTAACACACGGCCATTGCTCTTTTCACAGGTGATTGATTAAGCCAGAAAGCCCAGGCATTTAAAGCTGGAGGGGGGAGGAACGGGGAGGGTTAGTGGATGACTGACCGAATGGCAGAGCCTCTGTGCTGGCTTAATCAGGTCTGACCGAGAGACAAGCAGACAACACCTGCATCCGGCTTGTGGCGTCACCGGGGCCAACACACCACGGTGAGGAACACCACGACCTCTCAAGCCTGATAACAGTTCAGCACTGTACGACTTAATCATGCACCATTAATAGCAGTGACTCAGGCCTGAGAGAAATGAAACGGAGAGAGGGTGCAGATTAAAAAAATCCTGTCAGGATGTAATGTGCCAGGACAAGTTTTTAAGACCCAAACAGGTGATTTGTTTTTGCAACACGAGCCTCATTTTTCTTCTCTTCTTGTCTGAACGAAGCTCGTCTGTCAACCACTAGTCACTGAGATTTCCGAAGGTTTTTTTTTTCTTTCTTTCCACCTAGTTTCCAAGCTTAAAGGGCCTTGTTGACATGAAATGGAGTGAATCCTTGTCGGATGAAAGGGAATACCTTGTCTGGTAGCGGAACAACACAGGGCTGGTGCAGCTTTCAAAACTCTGCAGCCTTGGCATGGAAATGACCACCCCCACACTCAGCCCTCTGTGTTTATGCTTCTCTGAGACTTGTGAAAATAAACACTCTCTTTGGCAGCTGAAACATCATCGGTTCACTGCCACATGACGATTAAACACATTTTTTGGAATCATTATTGAGGATATAAATGACAAAAGAAAACTGAAGCGGAGTTTTGAAGGGTTTTGTCTTTACAAATACAAAACAAAAATGGAACCACTTCCTGGGTTGTCTTAATGCATAGCAAGATCATTTCTGACAAAAAAACACAAATTTAATTCCATTTTGTCATAACTTGTTTCTGTTGATCCTGCTGTACTGTAGTTAAAGAAGTAACGGAAAACGTTTCTGCCCCTATTGGTTCCGGGAGACATTATTTTTTGTTCACTGTCTTAAAGACGCTATAGTACCAAGATGCCAGAAAGGACGCAGGTACTTTTTCCTCAGAGCAGCCCCCCAAGGAAGTCAACACCACACTTGACATAACGGAGGAGGAGAAAGGAATATGTACATATCTTCGTCTTCGTTAATTAGTGGTAGCGTTGATATCATGGCCAACTCAATGTGGCTGTAAATTGAGTTGTCTAAAACCATGATCCGGTGCCCCTGAGAATAACATGGTTAAAGCAAGATATATGGGACCAATATCAGTGCGGATGGTGTCGTTTTTTCTATTACTATTACATTGTGCAATCAGTTTTAATATCACAATGACAAGTTTTAGCCAAAAAGTTGTTTATTTCTTCTTTAAATTGGAATTCACATACGGCATTGTAAAGCTGTTCTTGGACACAAGAAACCTTTGATGCAAGCTTCACATTATCCACACACGACATGATTCATGATAGTTCTAAACTCATCTTTCAAAGGTGGAAAGCATTGCCTTCTGCCCTCCGATCATTCAGTCTCCATTTAATCAGGTAATCCAATAAACTGCCATGATGGTTTCTAAGAAATTGACGTCTTACCTCTATGGTAAATGAATTTAACTGAGCAAGCTACGTCGTAGCGGCATGCAAATGCATATAAATAACTCGAAAAGTGATGGATTGAATCATGATTTTTGAGAAAGATAGCTTTGGGACAACAAATTATTCAAGGGAATGTTGCAAATGTCAGACGCAAATTGCCCAGATTGCTGGCAGTGGGAGTCATTTCACTGTACAGCATAGAAAACACTGCTGCTCTGAGCCTTAAAGTCATACAAGATGGTACTCGGAAAGCAACACATTGAATGACTCTTTCAGATTCTGACAAAAACTCTTTAAAAACCCTGTGCTCAAATACAACTCAAACTAATTTATTTGACATTGTCCGACAACGTAGGCGTACGGTCAATACTGAGCTGTGCATTCAGCCCCGAGGTCCTTATTGTGCTGGGCAGTGAAACACTGCTTACATATGAAATATATTCAGGTCTTTGAAAGTCAATCTAGACTACGTCTGACTTTATCTCATTTGATATATACATTTCAGCCATTAAGCTGCTAGTAATCACTTGCAGTACGTGTTGAGTCTTGGAAGGGCAAAGGTCAAAACGCAGTCTAGACAAAACGGGTGTACAATGAAACTGAATATTTCTGTGGTTGTAGTAGCAAAGAGAAAAACCTAAAATCACGAACAAGTCTCATTCTATTCAGTGGCCTCAGAGAACAGATGCAGGGGGGAAAAGACGGTTTACTCACATACCTTTTTCATTTTTGGGGTGGGATTTGTTAGATAGCCAGTCAGCACACACAAACCCTCAAGGGCTTTGCTTGAGGGTGATCAAACCAAATCTGCTTTGGAGAGGGAAGTGACTATCATGATTGCCCAATCCAGAATTTCCATAAGTGATCCAGACTCAGATAGGATATTCCTTAATGCATCCCACAACAGGGAAATATCTCCAAGCAATTCCACAAAGACGCCCACACATCTGTCTGCTAGATGAGAAACAGTCTAGCAGCTAGTTTTAAAAATGAGATCATTAAATCAGGAGAAATTTAAATAATAATGTATGGATTAATTAGATGTTATGGATGTCAAAGATAAGAAAACATTGTGCTTTCCGATACCCAAAGTATTGCTGTTGCCCGTGACCTCAAATGCTCACCGTTTGTTTTGCATTTGGATTTCAGAGAAACTGCTGCCGAGTAAAGAGTAAAAAAGGAGATTTGAAAAATGTCAGAGTAACATCAAATTTGTATGCATAAGACACACAACGTCACAACTCTTTTAATATATAAGACAATCAATTCTATAATTTGAGAGCATAGCTACACTGACGCCAAGTTCAAACTTCTATAAACTCTGAAGGCTCCTCCCTCACTGATCACAAGGCACAGTACTGTGTTATTTAACTTCAGCTCCGATGGCTATGATAACAAGAATTATTGAAGGGAATTGAGTTAGTAATCAAATGAGTTCTATTTTACACACAGTGATAACCAAAAATGTTTTCTCTAGATAATTCATAGTTTTTGTTCTAAGGTTACTGCTATTTTCTCTGTCAACATCTCCTCCAACACGGCACTCAGCTTTGTGTCCTACTCACCCTTGTCCTAAATGCCCTGTGCTTTACTGTAGAGCCACCGTACTTTAAACCTGTGACACTTCACATGGTCTAAATTCATTTCGCTGCACTCAACTTTTACATTAAAGCAGCGTGTGTGAGCCCATTTCATCATTTATTCATCTGGGCTAACATCATCGTCTGCTGGGATTCCATGATCCTCTTCTCCAAAGAGATGCACTCTGCACTCCACCCACAATAGCCTCCCATTGGTCTCGCACAGTGCATCTTTATTGAGGAATGCGGATAGGCCATTTTGTCAGAAACAGGGTTGTGAGCTCTTCAGGGATTGCCTAAGACCTGTAATTGACTCTGAGACACTGTCCCTGTCACGTCCCCTTTTCCCCAGCCAGGGGGTGTGGGGTTGTGAGTACCAGAGAGCTGAGTTGTGGAAGGCCAGGGTTGAATTAAGTGGCTGATGCAGTAAACACCATTATGGCTGCTAAGACCCAATGGCTGTCTGGTGGAAGGGGCAGCGCTAAATGGACTAGCGCAGTGGTATTTTATCATCGTGCTCCCCAGGGACTGTCACACTCAGCCTTTTAGCCCACTCAAAGTCCCCATGATAGAGGTCCCTGTGACCTATTTGAAATTGTCACACACATATTGACTTCAATTACAGAATTACTAAAACAGGGCCAGGATAAAGTTAAAGTTCCCTTTTTGAATACTCAAATTCAAGATTCTGTTAAAACTGTCAAACCCCAAGCCAGTGGCTGTTGGAAAAATGTGCACGGAGAATGAAAAGACAATCATTCTCTGACTTAAATGAATACATCACATGTAGTTTTTTAGATACAGGGAGCAACTGAGGGACAGTTTCTCCTGCAAAATCCATTGCTGTCGGGGTGGAGAAGAAAGACTCTTAAGCTGAGAAGGCTGTCCCTGTCTCCTTCGTTTTGAACCAAAAAAAGAGGAATAAATAAATAAAATAAAGTGAATAACCCTTCAAAGAATGCAACGTGTGAATGTATAAATCCCACGATTTGTACCCAGGTTTAGACATCTTACCACCTTTTAAAAAGAGTGGTGCATCAAATAGAAGGATGTACTTCTTAACGGGAAGAAAGGAGCCAGACTGTCAGCCTTGAGATGTGTGCTGTCAAGGAGGATTTGGAATTCTCAGAGGACAGAGAGGGAAATGCAGGCTTCTTAAGACCCCTCAGCAGGCCTGATCTTCATCTTTGACAAAAAAAAAAGTATATAGTATACATACAGTATACTGTCAGAGTAATCGGATTAAAAGAAAGAAAAAAACCTGTGTGAAAGAAAGAAAGGTCTATGGCCATGCAGTGGCATAAAAGTTTCTAATCAGACTATCCAGTGCAAATCATTTTTTAGATAGTATCGGGTATTGAGATATGGAGACTGGTATCATACCAAAGTCATAATTATGGTTTGATGGCAACACTAGTTTATATACCAGCCTCCAGACACAGGAGGACTTACAGTTGTTGACAAGTACATAAATATGCTCTCACATCAGCTCATAATTACATTAAAGTCAATAACCACTCAATTAATGTTATGAATTTGTATAAACTGCTCATAAATGTTAAGATGTTACCTGTGTTGTTTTTGCATCAACGCTCACGCTGGAAAACAAACAAACCGACAGACGTCTGGATATTTGTGGTTGTATATGTTGTTCAGGCATATATATATACTGTATGTATGCATGTGCCTTTTCAAAGAGAATCTGGTCTGCATTCAGGTCCACGTTTGGTGAGCCCACCAGCTTCTACATGTACAGACACGGCTGTCCAAAAGTTTTGAGAAGCCAATGATACATTTACAAACTATTTCATTTTTAGAGAATCGTCCCATAACTCTCCATGACTTAGCACTTTTTGATGGTCATTGTAACTGCTCATTTAAACACGAGTCGACAATTAGGAAAGGAAGTGAGAGAGAAGGAGAACTGCCCCAGGATGACCAAAGTAGGCTAATAACATATGAGCGCCCCCCTCCCCTTCGAAATGTTTTGTGGTCAGTGTTTTTGTTTGTCATTCAAAGTGAGAGTCGGAACAGAGAATCTGAATGTCATCATGATCCCCCGATCAAAACCACATGTTCTGTAACATGCATCTGTTCCTGGGTCACAGTGTGTTTGAAAACTGCTCCACCGCTGAGGACATATTCTGCAACCACAACGCATATATACAACTTATATTTTGGAAGCTCATCATTGTCCTTTAAAGTACAGACCCTGGGATGCCATACTTTATGAATCTGTCATGCAAATCCTCTGAGAGAAATATGTATGTTACATGTCTTCATACCTGGTTCACACACGCACATGCACACGCACATACACAAACACACACGTACACACAGGCACACCGACCGGTGAAAGCCGTCCACAGTACTTGTTGATATATTGACCAAGAAATGCCTTCAAATGAATGGTATTGATTTGTTCAGCTTGTTCAGTGGACCAGAGGAGCATTGGAGGCTATTTGAATGGAAGTCAGGTCCTTTTAACTGGTCTGCCTGCCTCTCTCCGCCCTGGCCTCCCTGACTGTTACTGGCATGCTACACTTATTGATGTCTCAAACACATGCTTTGATTTCTCCCCCGTCTGGAAACTCTGCACCATTTAAAACTTTTAATCGGTTGCGTGCTTGTAAACGGGGTTATCTGGGAGACCGAAAAAAGAGTGCAGCAAACTTTGTCTAACCCTTTTACAAAGCAGCAATTGAATTAATACGACTTAATGTGTAATTTCATTAGTGAGGTTTGGCTGAAATTGAATTCCAGGTCTTACCTTTACTTATTTTTTTTAACAAGGTTAAGTCCGTGGTTAAAAATAAATAAAGGGACAAAACACAACAGAAAATTACTTCAGAGGTAATTAGATGAAGAATGTGACTTACAGTATGTGGGCACAAAGGGTAATAGGTGAAGGGAGTTTGGGAGTGTGATTTGGGGAGGCTGTTTTGCTCTAAGTGGACTTTTGAGTCAGGAACGAGAGCTCTCTAATCACCAGCAAATGGACAAACATTTGGCCATGATGCTGCTTTGTTTGTAAATGTTTAAGCTGGGGCGTTGTAAAAGGAGACTAAGGAGAGCGCTGGGGGGCACAATTAGGACTGTTAGCACCAATAACACGGCACCCTTCACCCCCTCTCATCCCAAATACCTGTGACCCAGAACCCCCTGTCTCCTTTTTTAAGAATGCTGTCAGTCTTCCAAAGTTAAGGGTACCCACTTTACGGAGGGGCATCAGAGTTGAAGGGTCAAAGGTTAACTGCAGCTCTTTGGGCTTAAACGAACTTTGATGACAAGTTGTGTTGCTGATCTGCCAACAGTGGAGGTCAAACAGACCCCGACGGAGCTGTGGGCTCTTTATCACTTTAACTGCAGAAATAACAATCAATTTGTCAAGTGCCGGACATTGGGGCTTCAGTTGGCTGGCACGACAGCGCATGCACCTTCAACCTGGAGAAGTATTTTAATTTTTTTTCCAGATTTCAAAGAAAAAAATGCTTCTTTTGATTTTAAATTTATTTCTGTGAGATTGTTTGTAGAAGAAATTTATTTAATTTTAACTATCACCAGACTTAAAAAATGTGTCCTTAATAATACTTTAGAAGTCCATTAATGCTAACGACAACGAATTTCTTTTCCTAAAAAAGTCAAATTATTGTGTTAAAAGCTAAAGGGATAGTTGATAAAGATAACCAATAGCACCATTTATTTTCAATTAAAAATACAGATGTTGCATCTGATAATGCGTGGCCTTTGATTATTGATGGGCCATTTGCAGACAGTCTTAACTGCACAATATGTCTCGCCATTACTTTCCTGACCTCATTCTGGCTTGGGGACAACATTATTCATGTGAGAGCCGGCGGAGAGAAAGAGAAAGAGAGATGGCCTGAGGGGGAAATGGTGCGAGAGTGTGTGTGTTTGTGTGGAAGAAACAGAGGTCTGCTGAATTATCATCAATAACCCACCTTCCTGCCATGGACATAAAGAGAGGAGGGAAGGTGGGAGGAAGGGAATAAGGGAGTAAAGGAACAGTGACAAGGGGGATGAAACGGGGTCAGAGAGGGGCAACCATTAGCCTAAAAAAAGGCCAGTCCAAATGCTATTTTTAAGTTCTTCTTTCCTCCCCTCTCTACAGCTTGGGTTAATTTAAGAGTGTCCAAACCCTGACAGTGTGCAAGGCAAGAAGCATTCATCACCTGAGGAAGACACCAGTGTTGGCAAGGAAAAAAGGATGAGGACCCCAGGAGAGTCTGGAGGGAGAGAGATTGAGGAAAGGTAGGGAGGTCGAGTTAGTAGCGGGGAGTATTACTGCCCATTGACACTGTGTCCGCCTCTATCTTTGAATGTGTGTGTCTTTAGCTGATATGGTATTTAAATACTAAAGGTTCAAATAAGTCTTAACCAGAAAGATCATGGACGACACCAAATATTTAGTTCTGACTGTCCTCCATATGTTAATACAAATATATTTTTTAAATTGTAATCTTTTAATTTAGGGCATTGTATTTCTATAGCCCAATATCACAAAAAACATATTTTCTTTGAAGGTACGACAACCCACCCAAAACAACAATAACAAAAAAAACGACAACAAAGACTTCCAGAGATCTTCTAGAAACAACACAGGAATGGGCAATCAAATCCTGTGTCATCCAAACTAGAATAATAAACATGGCATTTGCAATGATTTTGGCAATACTAAAGATAGCATTAGCATGGTGAACACAAGGATTAGTAATCTTGTTTGGGATTTTTGTGAGGCACCTAATTTCTGTTATTTTAACGAAATATCTTTTCTGTTTGGAGGACGTAGGTAACAGTCTTTGGTAAAGCTCATTTTGACGTGTCAGTAAATATGATACTCAAATATATTTTTCATTAGAGTATACACAACACATGACATCCCCAAAAAAATGCATATTTACAACCAAGTATATTTCTGCACGGGGCCCACTGGTGTAAAGAAAGCCTTACATAACAGTTGTCTGGTATATAGCACTTGTCAATTTTTTGACATAGCTTAAGGGCAGATCCAGTGCACCTCAATACCGTTCTGAATAGGGAGAAAGATAATACTCTGCTGTCAATGTCTGCTCATCTGTCTATAATCAGGATGTCAGGTACATTGGAGAAACGGATGGGCCTCATGGGTTCAGTGGAAGCATGTCCTAGAGGCTGCCTTCAAGTAAGGGAGCAAATTAAAACATGTCATACCAATGTAAGCATCTCAGAAAGCAGTCATGCAGAAATCGTGCGATTCCCACCAATACACAACATGGCATGATTACATTTCCGTTATCAGCATGCACGCATGAATGGTTGTAACAAGTGAGGAAACAGGAGACATGACTCCGCAAACCTCAGATTCAGGGCAATGCGTTTATTATTGTCTCAGGAAAAAAACATTTATATTGTAATGGAATTATGAGTTGGTTTGCATCAGCTTCTTTGATCTTTGATGATTTCTTTCTTGTCGCTTTAAATAGCAAGTCACCAGTATTTTGTCCACTAGAGGGGATTTCCCATAGAACTTTATTAGTAATGCAAATAAATGAATTCACTTTTTGATGATGATCAATACTTTTGCAGTGAAGTCAAAATGTATTTGTTTAAATAGTCACTCTGAGCTGTATGCTCTACCCTTTTACTTTTCTTCAAAGTCAAAACTAGTTAAATGACTGTTAGTGCTCAGTGGTGACTTGCCTTGCCAAAGAAAAAAAGCTGCGTTCAGAGTTAGCTGAGGCCCATTGGGAAATAGTTTGTTTATGACCTGCAACCTGGCCTTGTATACCACAATCCCAAATCCTTAATATCTGGCCCACCCTATGACCAGATGCTGACTTTTAATGAGACTGGGGTGTAAGCAAGCGAAGTAGAACGTGGATCCTTCTCTTAGTTATCCAGTTTCAAACCTTGACACACAGGGATAATGGATGTGATTCGGGGTGGAAAACTGACAGGAAGAAAAAATTAAAAGAAATAGATTGACTTGGATGGTGTTGAAAGGTGTCGGGTGTTTTGTTCCATTACTGTTGTTCCTGCATCTCTCTCACTCATCTTAGTCCAATTAGAAAATGGGACTTGGCCTGCTTTGCTGGCAGCACAGTGTTAACTTAATGCACCGTGAAAAAATCATTATGCCACACTTCAGATGGTCCCAACCAAGCGGAGGAACCTTTGCACTCCCTGCAGAAAGCCAGTTTTAAACAGGGGCACTGAGACCCAACCATTTGTTGATAACAATGATGTGTTGCAGGGCACCAAGGGTAATGGGATTGAAAGGGAGAGTGTGGAGAAAAGAGCAGAGTGAAAGAGTGAGTCACAAAGAGCAAGCTGAGAGGGCAAGGATTAAGAAATGAAAACTAGACATAAGATCGAAAGATGGTTAAACTAAGTTTACTCAACAGCAAAGGGGGACGAGTGGTGGTTTCTAATGGGTTTTCACTGTCAGGATTCCTGCCACCCCAATAGAAACGTTTAGTTTTTCTTTTGAAGGATTCAAAATAGGTCACGGTCTGTGCATTATTCCCATCCAAATTCAAGTATTGATCTTTGCAATAAATCCTTCAAAGCAGTGTTAGAAGGGCAAAATACATCCTCTGCTTTCTCACAAACACCAGCCCCTCCTCGCCTTCTGAGGTTCTCCTGAAACATGACTTCTGTTAAAGAATGAGATGGGAAATCAAATACAGTAAAACTGTAATAAACCAAAACTGCTCTAAGACACACGCACACACACACACACACACACACACACACACACACAAAAATAATTCTTTGAAGGTTGGGGCAGATGGCAGCTTCATGATAACCTCTTCACCCTTGTGCCCTTGGCAGGGGGAACCTTGTAAACATGTTTTATTCCAGCATAAAACTCTGAGGAGGTCGTAGCATGTCTGAGGTTCCTTTGGGGCTTTTATTTGCCAGAGGAAGGCATATTCTCTCTGAGCTCTAAAACGCAATGGCCATAAACATGGTTAGGGAGTAATGGACTGACTGATATATCAGGTTTAGTTACCAGCAGCCTCACTGTGGTGATATTGTGAAAGTGGATTGTGGGATTGTGTTTGAATGCTTTCTGGAATAACAGGACAAGAGAAGTAATCAGTGCTGATCTAATGTCTCTTTCGAGGTATGGGTGTCAGCCTGGTCTCACTGTCTCAAAGAGGAAATGATCCACAATGAGCTTGAAATGAATTGAAATGTTTCTTGCATCACACAAAGTGAGGGAAAGATCAGAATTAGACATCAGTTTTTGGGCATTGGGATATGTAGTGACTTGGCTATAAAAATCACCTGTAACTCTGATGACTGGTTCAATTTCAGCTCAACTAAAAATGCTTGAATTAGTTGTTAAAGATATCACCGTTGATTAAAGCTCAAGATTTCCCAACATAACCAAAACTTCACCCTAGCCGTATAGCCTAAAGTTCAAATGTTTTACACCAGATCTGTTGTCGAAACCGGTTTGGTGAAACCTTGTTGCAAGCAGCCCATTCCTAACTGTCCATTAGCTGTCTAAAGACAAGGCCTTGAGGCACCAGTGTGCTTGAGAAAGAACCCGGATGTAAACCACGTCGTAGGACACTGACATGTTTATTACCTGCTTGTTTCTACGAGAGTCATGTTTCTGGCTTTTTATTGCATTTGTTTCAAGACAGAAGGCCACATAAATCCTCCTAATCCAACCATGAAAAAATGCTTTCAGACTAAACAATCCTATAGAATTTTTGACCAGTCATAAAAAGCAGTCATTGCCTGTTTGGGGGGGGCACTAATGGTTTCCTCAGCCGAGTGGTTACAGGATGAATCATAGATGCAAATGTGATATGGAGCTGACTTCAGAGTATTTAAGATGCTGGAAAACATGAACTTGTTTCTTGACCACATACAATGATTTACATTTACCAATTAATTCTGGTTTCAGTCTCTAAATAGATCCACACAGCACTTATTTATGGCCAATTGCAAGCCTTAAGCGATCATCCCACACTCAAATCTATAAATGTTGCATCTGTGGTATCCATTTGCAATTTTCTTACAGCAATTGCAACACCAAACCACTGTCTGATAACACAGTTAAAATCATTACTGGT
Organism: Scophthalmus maximus; assembly: GCF_022379125.1. Classification (NCBI taxonomy): domain Eukaryota; kingdom Metazoa; phylum Chordata; class Actinopteri; order Pleuronectiformes; family Scophthalmidae; genus Scophthalmus; species Scophthalmus maximus. The sequence goes on from NC_061527.1 coordinate 10,088,836, forward strand.
CATATTGTAAGACGAAACCACCATGGAGAAGAAAACATCCCAAAGCCCCAAACAATTATGGACATATCGCACACAATCCCCCTGTAAACAGAGGGAGGAATGCAGCGTGACTGCATTCAGATACAGATCTTGAGAAGTCAAATCCCACATATGCAGGACAGGCAGCTACACACTCCTCTGAATACTGGAAATCAGCCGTGTTTAAAACACCTGTCACATTGGTAGGTGCAGAATGAGTCTATCTCTCAACAGCTCTTAAGGGTCCCCCCTGGCCCTGGACCCTGTCACACCATATTCTCCTAGTTAACCTTTGTTTTATGGGCTGGTATTCCATTACACATGTACTCTTGATGAGGCTGAGCAACAGAAGAGTTGACAGTCAAGGGAGTGGTTGACATTTTGGTGGTTGTTAAGGTTTAAGCAGTTCACCCGCAGGAGGCAGTAGATAGAAAATGCAACCTCCAACTGAATTGGGACGACTCAGAAGTCATTTCAAAGCAATTCACATGGCATTCCTCTGCATACATAAGTGAAGAGACCTTTTGGAAATACTTAAATAGAAAATGCCAACATTTAAGTATACCTGTGAGTGGTATTTACAGTGTCGGTGCAGATCATATGATACTGAATTTTATTAAAGAGGCACCAGACAACTTTCATGCTCCTAGCAGGTCCATGTATTATTGTTCGGTCACCAGTGTCAAGACGCTTTTTCTGACTCCTAGCGTTAACATTCGGCAGCGTTAGTATCATGGCTAACTCAATACTAGCAGCCTGGCTACAGTCCAAAGCAGAAAACACCTGTTTCCTACTGATCTAGTAGAAAAGAGCCAAACTGTATGTCATTTGTGAAGCCGCTCAAGTCCCAGAGGTCTTCCTCAGAGTCAATGTCCATCTGAAGTTCACTCTTGTTTCATCTATTTTTCTATCACTCTCCTTCTTTGCCTGCTTAAGTTCCTCCGTCAACAGGATTCTTTTTCTCTCTGAGTAGTTTTTGTCAATTAAGCTGTAAGCAATTAATGGCAATTCCATTACTGGGGATGGATACCGGGAGAACCCTATTCTTCTTTCTTTTTTTTTGAACACTATCTCCTACCTTGTTTTGGTTACACAATGGGTGATGCAGTTTCCTCCTGTAAATCAAATCACTTTTTCCTGCAAAAACATGGTGAAAGCAAAGCTTATTGTCGACTTCTATATGTGCGGATGCTGTGGTTTTTCTATCGCCATAACACAATCAGTTTAAACATTATCAGGCCAAGTTTAAGCCCAAAAGTTGTTAATTCACATTTCTTTATCAGATTTTGTTACTGTGAATCTTCAGCATCTCTAATGCTAATTAAAATGTGGAAGGCTGACACTATTTAAGATTAGCATAGGAAAAAAAACAAAACTCCAAGGAATCAATGAAAAAAGTAATGAAAACAGCAATAATGCAGACATTTATGATTATTTCTCTCTCTCAAACACATTTACACACCAGCATATATTAAAAACCTTCATTGCTTTAATCCATTTGGTGCATATAGCCACGTCAGCTTTTCCGTGAATCTATGAATTTTAATAGTGGGCCGCAATACTTGTTGAGTTAAACAAACCAGAAACTAAACACGAGTTATGCAGATTCCGGACAGCCTGACTGGTTCTGTTGTCAGATCTGACTTCTGTCGGAACTGATCCGTCATCGACTCACATTAACACAGATGTCCTCCTCCATCATTTATCTTACCTCTGCTCCGCTGATGGATGGAAGTGAGTTGGATGAATTAATATGAGTGTGATGATAAAGGCAGCAAGAGGTAAAGCGTTATTGATGACTCAATCAAGGATGGCCAGCCTCCACTCAGCATCCCTGTTTGGTAATTAGTTTCTGGTTTGTAATTTTGCTTTTTATCCTCCACCAAATACACAGCCATTAAAAGGTAATATGTAAAACTGCTGTGTTTAATTTATTTGCTACGGAGGTCATTTCACTTTGGTGACGCTTAAAGCAGGCCTCCGCAATGCCACCACTTCTCCTTGGTTTTATAATAAAATAAATATATATTTTCTCATTTCCTTTCAAAGCCCTATGAACCTGGGTATTTGTAGCATGACTACAGAAGTGTCCTCGGTTCTGCTGTAGTGGGCAGCACAAGTCTTAGTGAAAGTGAAATGTCTTTGTACATTGAAAAAGAGAGGTGAACTTAGTGACCCTTAATTTTCCCTTTGTGTTCAAATTATATATATACATACATACATACATACATACATACACACACACATACACATACACTCACACACACACACACACACAAACTGAGTGAACGTTTGGTATACATGAATTTACTTGAATATTTTCAACAAAAATGCGTACGTATTCTGTGCACTAAAGCTTCGGTCAAATTACATTTTTAGATTTGTATTTGTATCATATAGACCAGTAAAATTTGCAATATGACTCACAACTTTGATTTTGAAGTTCTTAAATCTACCAATGGACTGAATGATTGTGAGATTTAATGTATTTCACCAGGTTTTGTCCATTTAAGATAATTTAAGAACCTGGGAACCTCACAACTAGGTTGTGAAAACCTTATATAAAAGTATAAAGTGTGCATAAACCAGTCCTCCACTCCAGTTGTCTTTTCCTAGTTCACTGTCTGGGCCTGGAAATGAATGACCCATCTGTCATGTTATGTCCACACACTGGTCTGACAGCCCATGTTTGGACAGGTGTGTGTGGGTGCACATAGGTGTATGTGTGCAGGAGTTTGCCTTCTCCACTGGCCTGCAAAATAAAAAGGCTTTTGAAACCCTGACTCGGGAAGGGCTATGTTAGTTTGCTAATTATCTTTACAAACTTTTCTTTTCTTTGAGGGTAAGAGTGGCTCACCTATTTGTTATTCATTCACGGTAAGCTGAGTCATCAGGTGAGAGGGTTAAAGACACCTTAAAGTCGACCTTAAAAAATGTTGAACTTTGGCTGATCCTCGGGTTGTAAATATTTTTACCTGTGAAATAATTAAACACATTCAAATCAAGTTACTACTGCATGTGTCTCTCTCTTCATCCACTATCATTGGTACATTTGCCTATGTACATTATCAAATTTACACTTCCCTTGTTTCACTTTGTATACTGGTTTTATTTATATTTCTTTGAGTTCAAATATTTCAAATCCAGCGAGTGAAGCATATTTTGTCTTTGCGTTATTCGCTCTGAATCATATGCGTTGCTCGGTGCAGGTGATACAAAATTGCATTGACTTAGTATTAAATCTCATCACATGAAAAATTTCTTCGCGTTTGGTGTGAGGCACCATTACACTTTTATGTAAAGTTTTTACCATCACTTTTTTTACTTTTTACCCAAATAGAAGTACATGAATGAAATCTTTACTATAGCCTCTGTCTTCAAAAAGGCCTTGACTTTCCTCAGAGTGGAGGAAGTCCATGTAGATCAACAGTCTGTTTTATTTTGGCTGCCAGCAGACACTTGTCCATCTCTTTGGGGAGGACTTTAGGGAGTGTTACCTCATACCAAGTACCAGATGCTAAACCTCACTCTGCCTCACTTTCTCATCCCTGGTTTGTGTTGCACAACTTCCCCCCCCCCACCCACTGCTTATAGTCTGCAGCCTACAGTGTATTATGAATGGTCCCAGCGGTATTGCTACCAGACACAAACATATACGCACAAACTCATATCTGCTGCCTATTGCTGACTGTCTTAACCACTCCATGTGTGTGAGTGCGGCTGTTACATCAAGAAACAACATTTGAAGGGTTTAAATTTTTGAATTCATTTAAACTCTAGTTCTGTGTTCATTCTTTGGAGATCTGTGTCCCTGTTGTTGCCCCTTGTCACTTCTCTAAGCTAAGATCATCACATTCAACACAAGAACTAAATGTTAGCTGAATGTATGTAGGTGAAAAGCATGCCTCCAAAATGAATGCCTTTTAGTTATGTTTTTTATTTATAGATTTAGATGGAGTAACATAATCCATCAACTCCTATTCAAATTTTCACACCTGCAGCAGGAGACGGCTTTATAAAGAGACAAACACACATTGCCAGCAGATGGGATGGTGTTTGTGTGACAGTGTGAGTGGAATGAGAGTGCTTATCTGTTTGTATGCCAGCACAACACTTTATGCTTTATTTAGATACCTGGGTTTTCCGGTGTGGAGCTGATGACACTGCGGTGTCTTGTCTCCCACGCCTGCCCTGCCCTGACTCACACAAGAGCCGTTAACAGATAAATTGTGGGGGAACGACGGAGATAATCTTCACTGGCTCCACTTAGACACATTTAACCACAGACATTCACAGCCTTTCCACAGTGGTGATGAATGCATTGTACTGTAAATATCACAAGGTCAGTTCTGTCGTGGTTATTTGGATACAGAGTTTTGAGGACGTTGCTCAGATGGTCAACTTTCCGACTGGGATTTAAACCTTGCTGATCTGGTCTACTCCTAATCTCGTTTAAACTAAATATATCTGTTTTTCCTCAACCAGATCCAACTTTGTTGGTGTTGGTCCATTGTATGTTTTCTAGAAAAAATCCCTAGTTGTGTTTATTATAATTATTTCTCAGGAATGTCATATTGAGATTTTTCCTCTCTCGTGATTTGGCTGCAATAGCCCTTCAAAAAAAAAATTGGATTGTATAGACTATGACATAAGGTCCTGCAGAAAAAAATCTACGACGTAGGTGATCTTTACAAAGTAATTATTTTTAAGTATTACAAATGCAAATGTGGTTGTACAGAGCTCAGTGTGTCTTTCTCCTCATTGCATAATATGTACAATGACTAGCAGACCAAGCTTCCTAAAAGCCTGTGTTTACAACATTAGCTAGTGGAGATCTCTCTAAACCGCACCATTTATATTCCATTATCAAATCCTCAGTTCATTGTACACCAGCATCCAAAACAATGGCAGGGACCACCTCCAATAGAGGGCTCAGTTACAGCCAGCGGGAATACGGAGACTGAAAAACATATCTCCCCCTCCCATTGCTGCTGAAGTCCTCCCCAACACACACACACACACACACACACACACCACTTTTTAGTGCAACAGCTCTCAGGGAAGAAGGGATTTTTTTTTCTCTGCTCTTTCCAGATGACCTCCCCTAAACTTGAATCCTGGGCTTAGCACACAGGAGGAACAAAAGGGGGAACAGTGTTGCAAATTTGTCGCCCAGAGTGTTAAAATTCCCCCAGGAATGTTAATCTGGCCAGTCCGCCTATCTACACACACACTTAAATAATCCTGAACCCTATCGCTTAAGACGGATTTGGTTGTCCACTACTACTTGTATTGAGACCACGGACTTCTCCCTTTGCCCCTAAACTGTAAGCTCTCTAACACTAACACACTACAATATAGTTGAATATTCTTTAGCTAACGAATGATGAGAAAATGTGAAAAGAAAAGAAAAATGTGATTGACCATTATGGTCCTGGAGAGCAACTCCCACAGTACATTTCATCACCTCCTATTCTTGCTGCTTTTGATGGATGGTAAATCTCATGGAAACGGACACTTAGAAATTAAATATTCAGCATGTGGAAAAACTTGAGTTTAAAAAGTGGAACATATAAAATAAACTAAATATCAAAATAATTTATTAACTGAAACTATTAAATCATTTTGTGGTTATAACGGTGACAGTGGGGATTATTAGTGAATTTTTACAACTAAATTGAGTAAAAAATTAATAATAAATACAGGTAGCATCTCTTGGAATGTTTACAATTGAACTAACGTGAAGATTAAAAAAAAAAAATTGAAATTTATTTTGTTAATGTAAACCCCCATCAAACAATTTGCATGACGTAAAGACAGAATGTTAAACAACAAAAATTATAATGATTATATTTTATTGCTCAGGTTAAGTTAATAAGCTTTTTCCAAAAGCAAACAGCTTCAAGTTTTTTGACATTTTAATGTGAAACTGTCATCTATTTTCTAGTCACACACACATTTCTGTTCATCTATGTATGTGTGTGAATGCATATGTGTATAAATGGAGACAATGTCTGCTTGTGCACTGAGCTCTCCTGAAACACAAGATAAATTCCCCTCAGGGCAACTGCTTATTTCTCTCCTATGCTTTGCTATGTGGACATTTGTGTGGACTGGAGTGTATCCAGTGTGTATATATACTTTGACTGCATGCATGCGTCCTTGGAAAAATTAGATGGTGTTTACTTGTGGAATGATTTCCTCTGGTTTGAATGTGTTTCTGTTTCCTTTTCTTTTTTTCCCTCACTGTATCCATCTCACAAAGACAGAAACAGGAGGCAACTTGGGGCTTTTTAACTTGTTGACCTTCAGACATGATCGAATGTGTTCTGCTGCCAAGCAAGACAAAAGGCTTCTGAAAGCAAAGTGTCGGCTTATGACTTGGCCTTCATGTAGCCATGAACAGAGGGAGGGCAAAAGAAGAATCAGAAAGAGAGAGAGAGAAAGGGAGGGATAGCAAGATTGGTGGAAGAGCAACCATGTCATGCACAACATTTATTTATTCAAACTGTCCATCTGCTGAGGAATTTTCTCACCTTTGACCTTAGTGTTTTAGGAACTTTAGCAAAGTAAATACTTATTAACCTTGGACATAGTTTTAATACATGAATGAGAAATTCATTTGATGGAGTGTCAGTGTCATTCAAGGTGAAAATTTGGGCAAACATCATTCAATCAATTTTAATTGAAATGATTAAAACACAGAGCCTCTCATCTTTCTTTGAAATTCTAAACTGTCAATGATGACTCATGACTGAGAGGAATATCAAATTGAATAGGCGGCATCTAAAAAGCTGCCAAATAGTCAGGTGGTGGGAGGTCGCCCATACCGTCAGTGTTCCTGCCTCCGCGTGGTTCTACGGGTACTGATGATAGAAGATTGTAAAGGAGGCAGCTGTGCAGACACAGGTTTACAAACAGTTATGACACTGGGACCCGTTACAGTGGTGATGTATCAATGCTGTTCCTTTGTGTCATCAGTCGACCGTTCGGTCTCTGTGATGACGATTTGCTTCCTTTGACAGCTCTGGTGTTAGAAAACAGCGAAAGCTTCAACAAACACGAGCGGTGTCATGATAAAGAATATGCTTACATGAGAGTACAACAATCCACACTTGTACACACATGTTAGAGCAATCTACACGTGTACAACAGGCACATACATGACTGTTCAGTCAGGCTTGTGCACACAAGGGGGGATTTGTGATGATGGATGAAGACATACACACAAACAGGCTTTCCCTGTGGAAAACTAGTCAAATATAGAAAATATGCCGTCAAGTGAAGTTACAACAAAGTTTAATAGCACTGTACATTTTCTTCTGATAAAGTTTTTTTTTCAGAGAAAAGGTTCAGATTAACCCACTTTACACTACCTATCCAGCACCACATGGTAGACAGACACAGTTAGCAATTAGCTCCATAGTGGAGCATTTAGAAGTTAAAAGACATTTTTGTATGTTTTTCTTTTCTTTCTTGTTTTTTTGATGATCAAAGCAGAGGCAAAAGCAGAATGAATATTGAACCTACATTTATCTGGTGGCCAGTAACACAGCTCAAAATGAATGTTGATGTTGCTGTATTTCTACTGGATATGTAAATTGGCAACTGTTAAGCGTCCACATAACTACTTCACAAGGTGTTAATATGTAAATTGATGATTGATTTCATTCCATCAGATTTCAGATTGAAATGCTTAAGCAATTTTCCAAAATCATACAATGATGAATGGAGCTACAAGTATCTTGTTCTTGAGCGGCCTTGAGGGAACGGAATGCAATATGGTAGCATGTGATGTATATTTTATATGGCCACTATGCTACAAGGTAAAAAAGGTAACATGGAAATCCAATAATTAGGTCTAAGGGAGGTTTCAGTTTCCCTTCATTTTCATTCCTTCTCTGACAGTTTTCTTTACATAAGGCACACTATGGTCTACCAAAGCTATGACCATTTTTTACCACCGGCCAGAATGAAGTTGATTCTGATTTAATCAAAAGTATCAGATGTTGTTTGACAGAAGGCGGCGGTGGCGTTGGAGGGGAAATGCAGGGATAGTTTTACAAGAAAAGAGGAGACCTGGCAACACTGCCCAAAAGTACGGGCTGATATCCCTGATGAAATGTTCTGGGAGAGTATGTGGTTATTACCCCAGCGGATGTTATTGTACAAAACCGAAGACGAGTAATGAAATGATGTATGATCTTGTACTGAGCAGGCAGGAGTGTGTGTGTGTGTGTGTGTGTGTGTGTGTGTGTGTGTGTGTGTGTGTGTGTGTGTGTTAAATGAGGAACCCAGCAGCACCATCTGCCTGACAGCGGCAACAAAAGATGATGAGATTGTGTCCGAGAGGAAATCTACTTGTGTTTGCTCTGCGTGCTTCCCCTGCTCTGCTTTAGACACGCACTCACACTCGCACATGCACACACAAAATTGCACACAGTGGCTCTTTTGACTCCTCACCTTTTAGCTCTATGGGGGTGGTAAGGTGGCAGGGAAATACTCAAGCAATTTGTTAGGAGTTGACTGTGTCACCTTATTGCTTGGTTTCTTTTTGTTTTTCCGGCAGCTCTTGCCATCAAAGAATGAAACAGAGGGAGGGGTTGGGGGGTTCAGGTAAAGGGAGAGAGAAAGCACTGCAAGCCTTACTAGGGGGGCGGTGGGGGAGCGTCTGACTTGGATGGCGGACAGACTTACAGCTTGTCCTGCAGTTCCTGGACCAAGTGACTCTTTGTTTGACACCTCGACTGAAAGCGGATCTCCGCCAGGCACGTCCGCTGCTGGCTGACAAACGGCGTATCCTGTCTCTGTCGGCACACCTCTCGCTCTCCCAGCCAGTGGTGAGGGTGACGGACAAATGAGCGAGCGGGGAAGACAGAGTGGTGGGGAGAGAGAGACTGACAAAGTCAAAGAGGGAGAGAGAGAAACATAGAAGACGGCATGTATCAAGTTTAACCAGTCCTGCCAAGAGACCCGGAGGAGGCTTGCATTATTGGCATTTATCATCTCCAGATCATCTATCTGACTCGCCCAGTGAACAGGTTGCCAGATGCTTCCTTGGTGATCTCCAGTTTCGGCTAGAGAAGAGGCCTTTGTCCCTGCACTGAGGACTTACACCTCACTCATCTGGGCATAGCCCAGAACAAAGCCGTGTCCAGGATGGAGTCACTGTCCTTAGCTAAATGTACACAGTAGCATTATAGTGCTGAGGGGTTCACTTCTTGCCAGTTATTTACATTTATTACAGCTCCAGTGACACGGCCATGAGAGAAGTTGCATCATGTGTTTGTACAAAGAGCTGCCATTCACATAATTGACAGAGATGGAAAGGGATTAAAGCGCAAGAGAGGGAGAAAAAGAAAAAAGGACAGATGGCATGTTGTGTGTCACAGAGGCCTTAGCAGATGTTTACTTCTAGGAAAGAGGAAAACATGACTGGCCATCTTGGGGCTCTGCTGTGTGGGGCCAATGGGAGTGGGACTAAATTGAGTTAACATAAATTAGCATTGCTTCCTCTGTTGCAGGTCAGTCCTCCTTTACTAATGATTTTCAGCCATTTCAGCTCAATTTCAATCCTTAAAAGGCCCATTTCTAAATATTTTCCCTTATAAACAAAAGGAAATAAAAGAGGTCTTTATAGAGCAAACTTGGCAATCCCGAGCTTTTCATTTGATTGTGCTTTGAGGCAGAGGGGAGGGGAAAGGAAGGGCGGAAGTTTTTCTTTTAAACTTCTTATTTTTCAGGAGGGCAGCAAGTCAACCATGACGAATAGAGCATATCTTCTGCATCATTACATCTGTACTTCAGGTCTACTTCACAGATTTATGTACGGGACAAGTTTGCTGTAGCTCTCTTTCCTTTCCACTTGTTCGCTTCCGCTTCATGCCTGACTCCATACACGTTAAAATGTGATTTTAGGCTCTTTACTTGCTCAGATCAGACAAATGTAGAAATCTCAACCATGAGGTATTGAACCAGGTCTTGTTTTCAAGTTGTTGCACATGGCCAGATGTTTGTAATGGCGGAGCTACATTTAGGTTTTTTTATTAATATTATAACTATTGTTATAAAATTTGATTTAGTCTCACTTGGGGCTGCTGTTTAAACACTGTACTTACTGCTGGTTTCCTTTTATCAATTTCTCTTTGTGTAAGTTTTCTGTCTCTCTCCTGACACTAGTGTCAGAGACTCCTGCCTAGATCTTGGGTGAACTGTATGACTTTCTCAAATCAAGAACCAACAAGTTGATTTGAATTCAAAGAGTGAAAGAGAAAGAGAGAGAGATAGAAACAGAACGGATGTAGGTCAGATCAGTCAATAGGGGTAAAACTTGTAATCCAATACTGGACTCATTACAACATCTAATTTCCAAGTTCAAATTAAGTCACAGTACTGTACGTACTCTATTTCTTAGGCAAAGGTTGTCTGACAAAAGCGCCCTTTGAGAAGGAAATCAGATCTGGATACTCAGTCAGAAGTTAGAAATGCGGGTGCACGTAGGTGCACCGATGAGAGTGAATGACCATCTGTGTACTGCAGTGGGCTACACATATGTATACATGGATGTTTGCATGTGAGAGTATGTGTAGTGAAAATTTATTCTGCAGTCCAAAGTGAAGCCAAAACCTCTTCCTGCCGAGCTTTCAAGTTTATGCTCAGCCCGAGCTTTCACTTGCACTAACCACCCCTGACTGATACCATGCATTAGGACCAGACCTCTGCAGTAATAGCACTGGGCTATAAGTGCGTGATAACTCTGATGACATGCTGAGGCACAGGAGCTATGGCCAACTTGAGCAATGACCTACAAGGGATTTCCCAAAGCTATTTCTGCTATGGAAATAAACAAACATTTTTATTTCGCTGTTCAGAGCAATGGCAGCAAAATAATAGAGGCCACTGAGTCACGGAGTAAAAACCACATACAGACATAATAATCCTGCCCACACAGGCACAGTCAAGGCGAAAGCACAACTACCAGTCTAAGCACAGAGGGAGTAAAAATCACTGGGATCAAAGCAGATGTTCATCAGTCACAAAATCTAAAACCAAATGTTCAAATTAAGAAGCAAGTCCATTTAATTTTACTGGCCATATAAAGTACATCATATTTTATAACCAACAATAGCATATGGAAACCACAAGTATTTAACAATATGTTCATTTCCATACAATCTCTAATTTCAAAACACGAAATATGATGACAATTTAAATTAACATGCTTTGTCTAATTAAGTTGAATTATATTAACATGCAGATAATTATCAAAACTGGATGATGTTGCAGTAACTGAAGATGGTCAGGACCAGCTGGAGGCAAAGACAATAATAACATCAGACCTAAAAGATAAAATGAAGTATGATGATTGGACGTTATGAATGTGGGAATAAAAATGTTTACGATGTTTAAGTTTTAAAAGTTGAAATCATTGTCATATGAAAGAATGATGAAATCAGATCACAGCCAGTATCTTAAAAGTCTTGGTACATATTATTTGCTCGATCAATGGAGGCAACACCTAATCTTTTGAACTTAGCTGTGCACTAACGTCTCAGAACTTGGCCAACAGTGTAAAGATGTCATATTAATAAAATTGTAAGACTAAAAACCTTATGAACACACTAGTTGAACAGTTAACAAGATGTGAAAGCAGCAGTGACATTAGGAAACTGCTGACAGTTTTAGACACAACTGACTTCTTCATAATGAGGTTCACTGTAGTGAGTGTATCGTGTCTGTCCCATGATTAAAAAATAAATGAGTCAAGTTTGAAGACAATATGAGACAAGTGAAGTATGTGATTTAAGTTGCCAGCTTAAGTGTAGAGCTCAAATATCAAACACATATCCTGTATTTCCTTGAACATGATACTTTAAGCTTACTTTAGCTTTCTGGCTTCGTAATAAAGTAAATAGCTGTGCTACATACAGTATATCCAAGTTCAAGCTGTATGCATTGTTTCATTGTTTCACTACAGTTCTACTGTCTCACATTCTCTGTGAACAGCAAGCAGCAGCAGTTCACAATTAATACAAACATCAGTTCTCAACGTACCAGTGTGGGAAACAAACAGTTCTAATCAGGACGGTGAGGCAGCTTCTATTTATCCCTGGTCAGCAACTTAAAATGCGGTAAGGGGAAGTCGATTAAGTACGGGTCATTGCAGTCGCTATGTTGCTGCTTTCATTACAGGATAATTAACATGGTAATGGCTGTGGAGTGATGAGAGAGATGGTGAGATGGAATGAGATGGTGTGAGGACCAATGGAAGGCAGAAAAGAAAAATCTGGCAAGAGACCTTTTTTTGGGCTTTGGTGGGCTTTGTTTCCTTTAACTACTGGTACTAAGCATTCAGGCCTGTTGGTTTTATGCATCACATTTCCCAGACATTACTTGTTCAGTGCCATCACTGGTTTTCTACCTCAGCACTTTGACTAATACGGTTTCAGTTGTGACCATGGTGTCTAATATTGTGCATGATTTCCCTGATGCATTCATATTATAGAAGGCTGGTTTACCAAAGCTTCCATTATCAGGGCTTGGATTAAACCAATGGTTTGTAAAATGTGGTACAAAGAAGGAGACTCTTCTTTTATACACATGTTAACAGCTTATTAGTTTAACCAGTACATCTGTGACGCACAATGGGCTGGGTCCCTGAGTCAGTGACCTGAAGAGGCACTGACATCAGCCTGTGGTGATGTTCTGAACTTCAACCATTCGTGTGTGGTCACATGAAATGGGTAGGAATGAGTCAGGGAAAGAGAAAAGTCGAGACGTTACTATTGAGCTGTTGCTTGTTTTTTTTAGATTTGTTTGAGGAAAAGAAACGGTTGGATTTTTAGACATCCTCAGCTGCCACTGTCACAGAACAATCCACGAAGTGATAAACAAACCATCTGAGTTGCTTTGCTGTATTGAAGTCATTCCAATGCAACACGATTGAAAAATTTGAATTCCAGGTTGTATGCCGACATGTGTCAGCGCATTGGACCCTTCATGCGTCAGTTTGCTTTAAGCTGTAAATCATTCTCAGTGTTCCACTGGTTTGTTTGCCTCTTATGCTTGTATGTAAGTTATCATTTTTATTGTTAATGAGAATTTTTTACTATCTTCCCTCTGTTGTCATTCGCCTGCCTCAGATACCTTCTATTCACTTTATGCCGCCACTGCTGTGCCATCACTCTCCATCACTCTCTTGCTATCTGTTTCTTGCCTCTTTCTGTCTGCCTCCTGACATCGCTCCAGATCCATTGTGGTGGAACTGTGGCTGATGTTGGCTCTTCTTCTTCTTCTTCTCTGTATTGCAGCAGGCCCTAATTGCTGGTCTCTCACACAAACACACAGACCTGCTTTATCTCGAGCTGGCCACACCATGCTTTAACAGACAGCTCAATGCTCCTCTCACCACCCTTTGCATCCTCCACAACCACCTTAAAAGGCTCCAATTAAACCATTACTGCAAGGAAGGGAGGAAGCAGAAATGAGGAGGGAGGTGGGAGGGGAAGAGAAATGAGCCAGAGAAAATACAGAAGATGTATAAAAAAGCGAGAGGATTGGCTTGAGATAAATGGGAAATTAAGCATTATTTCTCTATGCAGGAGGGGGGAAAAAAGCCAAAGGCAGGCAAAATATAAAGTAGCGAATAAACAGTGATATTTCTTGCTATTGCAGAAGACGGAGCCGCCCTGAAGCATCAGCCGAAGTGTGACGCTATAGACGGAAGGAAGGAAAAAAAGGAAAAGGAGAAGTGATATTGAGACAGTGATTTACAGTCCTTTTTTGTCTTCATGTCCAAGGAGCCTGAGGGTAAAGGAAATGGCAGAAAGCACAGAGAGATAAGACTCTTTGTTCTACGGAGGTGTAGAGATCGTTACATTCCACTAGATAGCCTTGCACCCCTGTCTAGCTTGGCCAACTAAAAATGAGAAGTTTTAAGTTATTTTCTTACAAGGCACAACATATTATTAGGATTTTGTATGGTGGATGCCCTTGAATGTTGTTTTATAGGCTCTCCTTTCTAACACCCAATTGAAAACATATTTTTTAAGGATTTCTTTTTAAGTTATCAGCATTAATTGAACAGTTACAAAAAAAATTCTCAATAAAGAAATACCTGAAAAAAATTGTTAAACTCGCATTAAAAAAAGAGTTAGATGAGAACATTAACCTCACTCATATTTGTCTGTTATATAATGTAAGGCGAGAGCCACCAGCTGTCTGGAATAAGGGGAAACACCTACCCTGTCTCTGTCTAAAGGTAAAGGTAAAATATGCCCATCAGCAAAAACTTACAAATTTACACATTGCATGCTGTTTGTTCAACTTGTATAAAAAGAAGTATAAAAAATAAACAAATTGTGGTTGAAGCAAGCAGCCTGGCAACCTTAAATTGAGGATGCTACTGCATCTCGTCAAGAAATTCAGCACATAAGCTCTCTTAAACTAAAACTTGTAAATACAACACTTTCAATTTTAAGACAAATGTACCCATTAATTAAGTAAGGCTCTGGTAGGTTGGCTGGTAGATTTTGGTTCCCATAAAACACAGTCAGGCTAGCCAATTCCGCTTGTTCCCAGTCTTTATGCAAAGCGAGACAGCTGCTTGCTGTGGCCTGGAACTACAACATGAAACTGCTCTTTTAACATTCAATTATTCAGATGCTTTCAAAAACAAAGTGCAACATGCACCAAAGTGGCAATTTACAACATTCAATTACATCCTTGAAGCAGCACACAACCCTGACCAGTGCACAAGTTTTGCCAGACGTGCACTGATTCAGAGCAGCAGCACAATCATTCATTTCCACTTCTCTTGAAACAGTGACTGACTGATGAAGCCATGAGCAGACAGAGGGGCTGAATGAATCACCAGCCATGCCACACAATTCATTATTAGCCTGTAGCTACCTGGAGCGCTGTGACACATGATAACACCGTCTGCTTTGTTTTTTCATAAATGTAGGCTCCCAGGCAATACAAAAAAATTGGTGCCCGAAAACTGTGCCACCTATTTACCCAAGGCAGCAGAGCATTGAGCCATCTGTGCTTTGTAGTTCATATATTCAGCGACGCACCCCAAGGTGTGATACATCAGATATAACAGGCAGAGGGCTGGGCAGGGCTTCGGCCATTATGTAGTCAGAGCAGTGGAAAATGACACAGAATGTCTCATTCCGCCCCTCTCTGCAGCCATGCCGAAAAGGTTCTCCTGACATCAAGGCATCTCATTTCATGTAATGGCTTGACGGTTTTACATGGGCAACAAGTCAAGCTGAGAACAGTGAGCCATGAACTGTCCCATCTAGGAAAATTACCACTTACAGGATACAGTAAGAAGACTGTGATGCTCCATACCTCTGACAATTATTGTAACGTGTTGCAGTTTTAGCAAAATACATTTTTATCTTCTTCTTACCTCATATTGTGACACTGTGATGTGAGAAGAGGAGAAAGGTTAAGGAAAGGAAATGGGAGGGAAAGGGTATAATAAAATGATGGGGTCACTAAAGGGAAATGAATTAGCAGTGGCTGTCTATCTGTGTGTGTCTGGGATTCAGGGGCCACCCTGGGGCCTCTTTCTCTCTGTGTGTGTGTGTGTGTGTGTGTGTGTGTGTGTGTGTGTGTGTGTGTGTGTGTGTGTGTGTCTGTGTGTGTTCGGGAGGAAGGGTTCAGGTTAGAAGGCAAGATAAGATAAGAATGACAACAGTGGGTGGGGTTTAATTGTGTTTATCTAGAGGTTTGGGGTCGTTTTGTGTGTGTGTGAGAGAAGGGAAGCATCTCTGTGGGTCAACATGGCCTGGGACTCAGCTCAACTCAGTTTGACACGAGGGAGACGGATCACCGTTGTGAAGGATGGACGACCAACACACAGCACATTAAGCTGCGTTTGTTAGCATCCTGTCCACTTCTCCTTCAATACCATACGTCAGGGAGAAAGACAGACGAGATTCACCCCCTAACTAAACACAAAATCACCCCCTTGTGTATTTTTAACACAGATGCAGCAATTTCCACCCACCCACCAATCCATTCAGGTAATGTAGGATTGCTGAAGGCACTGACAAGCTAAAACACCATCCCTGGTTCTGTTAATAGCAAAAACCACCCAGCTAATGGACAGAATGGTTCATTACCACTTCAATCATTCCTGACATGTGTATAGCTTGTGTTTGTGTTAGCCCCTGTCTCGCAGAGGCCATTAAAGTAGCCATCTTCCAGGCTGGGAGTGGGCAGGTAGAACCGTCCCCTCTAATGCAACTCATACATTACCTGTAAGCCGATGGGAGGTCACCACCCTTAGGCATAGATGAATGATAATGCTTTCTATTGCCTCAGTTAAGTGTTCCTGTCTTATCACTTATCTGGTGTTGTTTTTGATACTGTGGAAGTGCAATTTAGTCAGTTAACTATCCAAACGTCACCATAGTCTGTCTTTGTGCCTGCTGGCATTCCTGTGTGCTTCATTCTTGATTGATTGTTCAGAAGTTAAAAAAGATAGATTTATCTCAGGTTGGGAGATGGATCACAGATGTAGCAGCAAGTCCAGGACGGTCCTTAAAAGTCAACAATGAAATCTTATAATCACTTCAAAAATTTACCAGAAGCTAATGAAGAGAAACTTAAATGGGAATAATGTCCTCCTCTGTTTTTGGTTTTGGTAAGAAGTCTGGCTACAGTAATTCATGTAGGGAGGGTTCTAGGTTGCTCCTGGATCAAACTGACTGGATAACTGTGTAAACATGCCTATTCCAGCTGAGGTTATTATCAAATTTGACTGTCTCTGATTTTCCTCTGTGTTTGTCTGTGTCAGGGCCAATAGTAATTACCTCGGCCTCATAAATACTTGTGTCGTTCTTCTACTTCTGTAGGGAATTCTGGGCCATGTATATTAATAGTATATTAATTTGATATGTCAAAAATCATTGTGATTAAAATCTCTTGAAAGAGATACGATTAAGAGTCATCTGCATAGGAATGGATGCTCATATTATTACAAATGACATGGGGGTTACATGTTAAGTGAACAAGAGAGGTCCAAGGAGAATCCCCAGAGATACCCCTCATCTTCACAGAGGGGTACTTATTGCCAATGGCTACACTAAGACATATATCTTGAAAATAGGAATAACAACTGTAAAGACGTTAAAATGTTCAATGCTTGTGCTACGTGTTGAGGCAAGGCAGGGAACAGTGACATTCAGCTCTACAGCACTTGTGTTGGTGTCTTTTCTGTCTCCAGGCCAAAGAAGATATTGTCCAAGTTCCTCTCAGTTTCCTGGTTTCCATAGTGTGTGGAAACTCTTAGCTCCAACTCTGCGATCTTCCTGCTGAGATAGAAGCACCTCTCATCTGGCTGATGGTGAGGTAAGTAGGCGCATGGCTTCTTGAAGGTGTGGGCAATACTTTCTCCCCTAAGTTTTCTTGCAGACCCCCAGTGGCTAAAATTTTACAATTTTACAATAGATACAAGTCAGCTGTAGAGAGACAGTGTCTGGTGTGAGAAGTTTGGTGTATTTAGCAAAAGTGTATTCTTCGTCTTAAAAAAACAAAACAGAGTGAAGCACATTAAAGCACTGCTAAGATCTAGTCTGCCCCAAGGGGTGTCTTTTATCCTTACTGTCTGGGTCCATATGAGGCAAGCAAAGGCAAGACTTGACAACACCACATACACAGCTTTGCACCTTTACAGTTCACAAACACACACAAAACAAGATCGATGATGTGCCTGTGAATGGCAATGAGGAGTATGACGAGTAGCTGAGACAGAGAGGAGATGAGAGATAAAGATGTCATCAGCAGACGAAAAAACAGCATGATGCATCCTTTGTGCTTCACTTGGGAGAGCCCGAATACACAGAGTACACACACCCTGAAAATCACAGACAAGGTTGTCAGCTGACTCACCTGATTAAGCTTATTTTCAACTTTGACCCATTATGTACTGCTAAAGAAAAGTCAATAGTCGGACCCAGTCTTATTTTGTATATTTAAGTTCACTAATAACTGGTACAATGAACTAATGCTGTGTTCACAGATGGTTCAGTATAATATCATCCAAAAAACATAAATTGTCTCACAAAAAGAAATGACCAGGCTTATGACTCATATGGCATGTTAAGTCTTTGTGAGATTTTTAGTTTTTTAAATGAACAGTAAAATACCATGCACTTTAACAGATTATTGGAATGCTTTAGAAAAATGTGAAAAAAAAAATTCAATTGCAATTCCTATTGCACCCAGTTTTACTTTAATAGAGATTACAGAGCTATAAAGTCTTAATGTCCAATAACACAAAAAGGCCACAATAACGGAGCTTTTAAAAGATGTCTTGATTAATGTGTTCAAATTCAGCTCCAATTATCTACCTCAGTCATGTTTTCTGACAAAAAAAATGGGGCTTAAATATTGATGTCAACCACCGGCTATTATACAAAGCACAAAAACAACAAACAAAAAAGAAAGATAAATAATAAGATTAGAAGAACACGTTGGCCATTTGTGAAGCTTTGTTAGTGTTTGCTTGCTTTTCGATTAATCTTGTCTTCACTCCCTCCACAAATATTTTCAATAATGTCCATAGTTGAGGACCGAGGAGAGGACTGCTCATGTGTTTACTGACTTATGACTGCTGGCTGCCTAACTGCTATATGGTCTCAGAAAATCGCATCAGATTATTATTTCCAACCACAGAGTTGTTGTATGTTGATTAACAACGCAATTGAGCCAATATTTGTGTTTAATGCGGTCACAGTGCGGCCTGACCAGCCCCAGAGTTGGTTTGGCCAATAGTATCCCAATCTGCCTTCAGTGTTTATTGGGTGAATTTACACCGGTCCTTTCATGTGGTCAAAACACATTTAAAAGCCAGGTGTACATGGACTGTAAGAGCCTTTACTGAAATAATGTGAGGGTACTGGGATTACATATAATGTCACTTACTAACCTCACAGTTTGTATCAAAGATTAAACCATGGTTGCGTTAGTGCAAAACAAGGATGGCCCCTTGAGTTTCTTAGGAATGTAATGAGATGGAAAAAACAAACAAACAAAGTTCTGGGCCTGTATCTAACAAGCATCGCGGTACATATTTGGTTCTGCTTTGAGGGATTGAGGTAAAAGAATTTCACCACCTCCTGTAACAAAGGAAATGCACTCTGTGCCCTCCGCTTTTTAAAAGAGCCACAGAGCTGTTCTAACCTGTCTCTTCCCAGCAGTGATAAAATGAAAAGACAAACATGAGCACACGTTCCAGTTGGTGTGAAAAGTCGGGTTTCTCTTCTTTTACAGCTACAACAAGGATGATTCACTTATGTCGCCTATTGAGTTGAAAGGGACCTGAGCCAACTGAGATCTGGCAAAGTTAACAGAGCCAAAACCACCTAATTTCTGGTTTTGCAAAACAAATATGATATTTTTGGTAACGCTTTGCTTGCAAATTACAATGTAATTTCTACGTAAAACAAGTAAAGTTTGTAAATGTATCCACAGAGAAATAATTTTTATGGACATTATTATGGAGAAGGGTTAAATTGATCTACTGGCAGATACCAATATGTAATATGGAAAAAAGGGTAAAGTGTCACACCATGATGTCAGGCATCTTTTTTTCTCAGAGTTAGGGAATAAATTATTTGTCTTTTGCATAATCCATTTGAAATTCATATTCATTTTTTAAGATCTTGAAGGTTCAATAAACACAAAAGTGAATATCATGCGAGTGTGACCATAAAAACAAATTTAATTGTCAAAGTTTTCACATTGACATGGTGTTTTGATTGATTCACTACATCAACTCATCCATTGAGTAAATAGCAAGAAAACATTTTGCCTGTTGGAAAATTTGCAACTTTTCTCAGAACATATTTGTTTGAGGTAAATTAAAGCATTCCAAACAAAACAACTTTGTACATTCAACTATTGCTTAATGCTACTCCAATTACCACCCTCTACATCCATGGAATCGTCTAATACTATAATAATCTTTGCTAAATGTTTGTCTTACTATTACTATTTTTACAGTCAGACAGTTGACTAATGTAATCCTGCCACTGTTGGAACAGTAGATACATAACCTTAGAAATGAGCAACTAGTTGCGCATCATTGGTATGCGACGCCACTTACGGAATAGCATTACACCTCTGACTGTGTGTTATATTCGCATAAGTTTTTAATGTTGTAAAAAGTCTGTTGTCGAAACAAACATTTTACTATATCAAAAATGGCAAATTTTTTCCTCATATGCGTAGCAATATTTCACAAGCTAAGTGTCCAGACCAGGAGTATTTGACTTAGCTGTTGAACTTTCAGACAGCTACAAAATGGAAAGGATGTGATTTTCTTTGAGTCTGGAAAATTAGTCAAGAGCTTTTGATAGGGCAAGGGGGAACAATAATATAATGTAGTAAGTCGAGTACAGATGTTATGAAGAAAGATAATCCAGTCTTGTACTAACAGTGACTTTTCACATTTAACACCAAGTTGGAGGTCCTCATGTGAAGCTCTGCAGATACTGTATGCTTTAACAATTCAACATCATTTTCTAGTGTTTTAATAACGGAACAATATACACTGCCTTTCACTACCAATGGCAAGCACTGTTATTATCTGCCAACAATTTGATCCTAATTACCATACTTTGTCTAATCAACTGATTCATGCTGTGAACAACACTGTTGCAACAAGGGCTCTAGTTGTGTCAGTCTTTTTCTTTCATGCCTCAGCCTGAACTCCAACACCATGTATTGGGCTTTTAATTTGTTCTTCTTTGGGAGGTGAGATTGAAGGGCGTTCGCTGGGGGAAATCGATGGGAAAATGGGATGGAATCTGCTGAGTGGATCATAGTGAATGGAGTCAACCCTCATGGGTATAAAGGGAAAACTGGAATGAGAAAGTCTGGACAGTGTTTTTAACTTCTTTCAGGAGGCTAAAAACTGAAATCTGCTCTCTCAAATCCCTTTGTTGAATTTGCTTGCAAGATTAATTTCTTGTTATTCAGAATTGATCGTTTCTTATGGATGTATTTGTGCTTGATTTCATTCAAGCCTGTCGTCTGTCTGGCAATGGCGCCACATATTCCAAACACAGGTGTTGGTTTTCAAGAGGGGTTTTGACTTTCTTACTGTAAAACTTGGATACTGCTGTTGGCCAATTGGAAATAGAGTGCCTTTAAGTTGTGCATGTGGTTTAGATGTAACACCTTGAACACACTATTGCAGCTGGTATGGCAGCATGTTTTTTGTTTTCCTTTTCCCGAAAGATTGATTTTAATCACTAACATAACTCTGTGGTTTAATTAAACATCAAACTTTGGAGAACATCCTCAGATCATGTTCCACATGTAACTCAATTATAGCTTGCTAGGCAAGAAATGTAGAACAAAACCAAGGGAGGGAGTCACTGTACAACAGTTGGGGCTTCCATTTGTTTATTAAAACAAAACTGGAGTCAATTCATTCCTGGTATAAAAATTAGGTACATTAAGGGCCATTGCTGCTGCTGAAGTAAAACAAGGTCAGTAAGAGACTGTACTTTAGCTTGTGTGTAAGGAAAGGTGGAGTTATCAAATATCACGTTCACCGGATTCTGGGTACAATATGGTAAGTTCTTAGATTTCCAAAGTGTAATGACTTACAGGTGTTTTCCTCCATATCTACGGCTTCAGCATTCCCCTTGTCTTACTATGTCCTTCATTTTTCCAAAGAAAATTGCTCCACTTTTTCCCCCTTGAAATGACCGAAAACTGCTGACCTGGACAGCGCTGAAGATCATCCCCTATTAGCTAGAGAGCGCTGCCAGTAACATGCGCTCTCTTTCTGTCATCAGAGTAGTGTCTCATCATCACTGCCCACCGCTCCGGTGCAGGACACCCCTGTGATGTGCTGTCGTCTGCCAGGCCTGTCAGTGTCACAGCAACCAGTTGTATGTCTAAGCCACTGCCAACATGACACGCAGCACTGTCACAGAATCGTTTGTAGCTCTCGCAAAAGCTTTTGCCTTCTCCTCCTCCCCTTGTCTCTCATGTCTCTCATCTCCTGTTATTCATTGCTGCGTTGAGTCTCTGCATCCTTGCGTTAGAATATGGTGAGGAGGTTGTGTACAATTCTGCAAAACAAAACCACCCTAGTCTCTCATACAAGCTTTGTTGATTCGACTGCTCAGTTCATCCATTTTTCAGTACTGACTGCAGTTTGCATTTCAAAATTGAAACATAACACGTGGTTAATGAAGCTTCCCTAGTGTGAACCAGCTTGGCTTAGAGCTCATCCAATTGGGCACATGAATAGTATCACTGACACAATTTATTTATAGTCCACAGTGAAGTCATTTTTACTCCCACTAAGTACTATGGGTCATGTTTAATGTTGGACGCTGGGACTGTGAGTGGTAAATATGATGTTCATGATGATATTATAGTCTACCCTGCTGAGGAGGTTTGAGTGAGTGTAGCAGAAAAAATTACAATTGTACCTTGCAGGATTTTGGTTTCATCGCATGGGATCAGTTCCTCAAGTTTAGTATGTGCTCTTGCTTGAAACAGGAATCTTAAGAATTTTAACTGATGAATGAGAAACATCCTCTGCATTCTGATGATTATCACTGCTGGGTTTTTCATTTACTCATTTGTTACTCATACTCTTGTTTGACCTTGATCTTCTGATGCTGTCGTACATACCAATTTATTTTGTTTCACCCAGTTGTAATCATAAATTGTCAAGGTATTGTAACCACAACAATTGACAGATCATAGAGGTAACTTGAACTTACAGACATCAAGGGTGTAGGTCTGGTGGAGATAAATCTGTGCATATGTTGTGTAACAGGTAAACATAAAAAGGGTTTTATTTGATGGAATGACATTAAATAGCCTATTGCTCGCAGGGACCTCAGACAAAGCAATTAGTGGCCTCAACAAAGCAACAGACTTGCTCATAACCTACTGTATATGGCATTTAAAGTCAAGTCGAGCCATGCTCGGCCTGATTACCCTGCCATTTTAATGATACTCCCCTGTAGTCTGTGCCAAGTCACTAATGATCAAACTGGAACTGTACATAAACATATAAAAAACACTAAACACTGCACATAATAACTAGCTGAGTTGCGTTTGGAGGGTTCATAAAAGCGTGCTAAACAGATACTGTCTGCATTTCTCACGCAACAACTGGAGGCTAATTATTTCAGCATTGTGCTACGAAGAAAGCTGCAGCATGGGTGTTCACAGCATGGGAGCGCCTTTGATGTCACAAATCTGTCCACTCTTCAGCCTCAGACTCCAGTCTGCTAATGATTATTTGGCTCTGGGTGGCTTCGCCATTCCCCAGCATACTCGTAAGATAAGGCAACCTCAGGACAAACAGGTTCAACACACACACCTGAACGTAACACTGCCTAGTCGCATGTGCACCCTTTGAGTGGAGATTGCAGCTACGCTTGCCTCAGTAGTTTATTCTGACATAATGATGACTCAAAGTAATGTGAAATGAGCTCTTGAACATCTTCCAGTGCAAATAGCAGAGACGCAGTGTTCAAATTGCAAACATGTTTGCACGTTTAATCTTACAAAGTGTGGATATGTTTCCACCTGGAAAACCAGCAGTGACACGGGGTCTCTACTGCACTGAGCAATGTGCTTTGTAAAGTGACACTTAAAGGATGTGTGTGTGAGCCTCCCGTCCTGTCAGAGCCAGTAGTCCACTTGAGACTTAAGTACCAACACACATTTCACACAACCACCAAAAATAACCTGAGCAGGTTGGAGCAGCATACCCCCACAGTGACCAAGCAAGGAGCTGCCCTTTACAGGGAAACATACACTTTGACCAGACTAGAAAACTTCTTAAAGACTTACAAAACATTGAATGTGATTTGTTTAATAAGCCCACTAAAGCTTGTATTAAAAAATCTTTACTAAATTCTATTTTTTTAACCTAAGAGAAATTGATGTATATTATTCTAAACCGGCTGTTGAGAAATGGCCCCACTGGTGAATGGCAGGGTTTTTAAGTGCCACTACAAATGCATAACCACTGCCGTCAGCTTATAGAGTGGCTTTGTACCATCACATTAGCCCGTGGCTAGTGAGTAAAAATAAAAATATTCCTGCTTTTCTAGGGCTCGAGCTATTGCACTGTACCAGCTGCAGGCAAGTGGACTGCTGCCTCCTCAGCTTGCTGTCAGTATCTCAATTGAATTACTCTAATGTTTTATCCCTCACTGTTCCCCGCTTGTAATGAAATTAATGCCTCTTTAATTTGCATCACCCTCTTGTTAGGTTTCAGGCTGCAGAATGAATGTGGCATTGTTTGGCTGCAGGAAATGTCAGGGGGAAACAACACTGGTGCTCGGAGAACTGTGGAGTGGGTGTGATGACTGACTACTAAATGCATCTCATCAAGTGTCTTTCAGGGCTTCAAAATTTGTTTCAGAAGTGTGGTCAGCCACCAGTCTTAAATTCATCCCAGGCCCAATTGTTTCATCATATGTCCGAGGTGTTGCCGTGCACCGTGTTGAGGAACTAGAAGTCTTTTACTGCGGCCTTCACTGAAGGTGTGCGATTTACCCCAACTCGGTGTCAGATGCTCCGCCAAATCTTCCTGTGTGAAAATCAATGTTGCCTATATATTCCTCCTAACAAAGGCAACAGTTCATTGATCACTCTGTTCCCTCTCATCACTGCATCAGTCTTTCACAGCAAGGGTGTGGGGGATATGTATTTCCATTGCAAAATGAGCAGAGCTATTACTCCGCATGCTGACAACCAATCAATTCCACGAGAGTGTTTTCTGTCTTCTGTCGGAGGAGATGCTCAATAAAATGAGCAAGATAAACTGGCCATGTGAATCTGGCTGTCAAAAGCTCTCCTACAAACATTTTATGAATAGGGTGACTGGAAGCCAGTGTGTGTGACAGCTGTGTATATACGCCCTCCCTAAGTCCTGAGGCAACTAAGGGTAATTGTGGTGTCACATGAAAAGTGTGTGTGTGTGTGTGTGTGTGTGTGTGTGTGTGTGTGTGTGTGTGTGTGTGTGTGTGTGTGTGTGTGTCTCATGAGAACTTATCCTGGTAGTAATTGAAGAATTGAGGAGAGTCACAAGAAACGCTCTTTAGAGTTTGCTTCTTGCATCACATCAAAAATGCATTTCTTTTCATCAGAAAAAGAAAAAAAAATCCCTCCCCTCTCCTATTTCACCAGACTGTGCAGCACATGCACAGGTGATAAACAGTAGTGTTAGAAACTCATTGGACTGTGCAGTAAAGCTAAATGGCCCAAGCAGTTGGGATTCGGAGCAGTCTTCCACCTGCTACTTGTCAAATAATTCATCTGGTCAAAATGGGTGTAGTCAGGTCCCACTGAATTGTACACCGCACGGCCATCTGCTTCGTTCTTTCATGCCTTCCCACAATTCCCTTGTCAACCCAGTAATATTTGAACTGCTCTGTTCTGATGACACATGTCAAAATCAATAAGTATGTAAATTAATGGTTATGATGTACATTTAAGTTAACTGATCACTTAGTTTTGTTCAATTCTTTTTGATTTTTCTGTCAGTTTTTTTCGACAGTCCTTGCTCTCGCCTTGTTTTTAACTTCTTATTTCCTTCGGGTTATAAAGTAAAGTGTATTTTATGCTCCAGCCTGATACACTTTAATTAATATGGCTGTCTTTTCTTCACTCCATTTCAGTTTTCACTGGTGCGAAGCTAAACTTAAATGATTGCAAAACTCCCACACGTTTTCTTTGTTGTGAAAGTAAAAGCTTTGCTTTTCATGTAAAAATTTTGAATGCAAGTCAGATAATTAAAAGGTGTCTTTATTTGCTGTAGGCCAACCACGTTTTCTCTTACATTCTCCTTCAATATTACATGATAAAGAACTCATGTACCACCAATGTACCATTCCATTAATATTGCCGCGCATATCAGCTTATGTACCAGTAAAGTTTACATTTGGCCATAGGTGGGTATTTTGAATTTAAAGCTTGTCACACTGCTTAATCAACACCTCAAATTCGAATGATTTGAAAGAACTTTGGGTTCAGCTGTGTAGTCGAAGGGAAGCTTTCACTGGCATCCCTTAATTAAATAACGAGAGCCATCTCGAGTGCGACAGGTAAGCAAAACAGACGGCCGAGGGTTTCTTCCCCTAATCCTGTGGAGACACTTGCCTCCAGAAGCCTGGCACTAATGATTCCATTAACATGGCTAACAGGGCGTCGGTACACCTGTTCACAGGCGTTCCAGCAGATACCTCGCTAACCTTGAGACAACAGTTCGAGGCCCCTGCCAACACTTTTTTTTTTGGTTTTACGGCTGCTGTCTCTGCTCAGTTTTATTAAAAGCTGCAGCTTGAGTCTTTTAGATCCCCCCCCCCCTTAAACTCAGAACTCCACATATGTGCTGTTCTGAGTCAAGATATATTGTGCCAATGGGATCTCAGCTCTACCACAGTATATTGCACACTGAGATGGTATTTGTTTTTTGTAAGTTTTCTTTACAAGAATAACTGTGAAAATGTTAAATTTATCATGTTTGCCTCAACTGCCAAACATACATGAAAGAGTTGCATCGTTCTTAGGTTTTCTACCAGGGTGCCTGGGAAAAGCAGGTGTTTAGAGTTTCCACATGGGAGTAAAGAAATTGAATCAAAAGTCAGACAGCAACTGCAAAGCATTTAAAAGTCATTTATTTCACATATTGCGCCGTTTCAGAAGAAATCACACCCATCTGGCCCTCCACAAAGATCTCAGAATAATTCTTTTGCATATGAAGTCTGACCCTCATTATTTTCCCCCCTCAGAGCAGTTGAAGCTCTAACTTAACCAGCTGCCTTTCTTATTCTTCTGTCGTTTTTTTTCCTCTGGTGTTGGCTCAAACCACTCTCTGTGGCTCTGACACTCTCTCTCTCTCTCTTCTCACATTATCTGCATGCTTTCATGGTCTGCAACTTGTCAAGGCGACCTATCTGTCTCCTCACCCACTCATCTGACAGCCTCGCTGGTGCCCCCCAACCCCCCTTTCCTGCCTCTGAATGTGATCGATAACCCCTGAGCCCCCCGCCCCACTGCCTTTGCAGGTGGATATCATTAAGGGATGATAAATGCACCATCAAAACAGGCAATCCTCTGCCCCGTGTATCTAAACTGAATACTGCAAAACTGACTGCTTCATGAATATGCACTCAAAAACAAGCATGTGCACACAAATATGTCTTGGACAGATGGAGTCGTGCACTTACGTACGCACGCACACACAACTGAGCAAGTTGTGGAACCATTTAACATTGTGGTAAATACATTTATTTTCTTCCTTGCAGAGAATTTGGGGAGAAGAGCAATGCCGCTTTCATGTCTGCACAATATGAAGCAATGGCCAGCAGCCAGATAGCTTCGGTTAGCACCAAAGCCCAGAGACGACGGGAAGCAGCTAGCCTGGCTCTGTCCAAAGGTAACAAACTCTACGTATAAGCATCTCTAAAGCTCAGTCCGAAAGAAATCATCTCTTGCTCAGTTAATCCATCCAGAAATGTGTATATACGGCACCTTGTGGTTTTGCACAAAAGTTATGCAGTGGATGGGGATGGTGCTGGATTTTATTACCATCGGACAGGGCCTTGTTCCTCCCAGTCCTAGTGCTGAGCAAAGTAGCTGTTGGCTCAAGCTTGACTCATATTGGAATTTACTAAGTGCATTTCCCAAAATGTTTAAACTAATGGTTTAATATCACAAAAAAAACAGCAATAGGCTTAAATTACAACATTGACTGATGTGGACAAAAAAAAATCACTCGCATATTTCAGTTAAAATAACAAGATCTACTAATTTTACATTAACGCCAGAAACAGGTTCCATCTTTTCATCAACACTGGTGAAACCCAGAATGTGCAAACCCTTTGAGTAACATAGGTAAGTGGCTTGTGTAGTAGCCTGGAGAGGCGGCGAGACTTCATATTTTCTACTAACAGGAGCAACACCAGACAATTTGAATCACTCGCCAAAAACTGAGAAGGCATTTCAAGAATCAGGAATACAATTTCCTCTCTGACGGTATAAGTAAGCTTACTAGCCACAGAGCAAGCCAGTGAAGGGGATCAGCGATAGAGCAAAAAGGAAAACTGTGATTGTGGTTGTTATCCCCTTTCCCTATCCCTGTATTTTGACAAGGCTGATATTCAGCTTTGCCAGTAAGCTAACTCTAACTCAACCAAGGTGGCTATTTCTGCTGCTCTCAGTTCAGCTTTAACTGAAAAAACAACACCAACAAAAAAGTGTGCAAAGCTAAAACTCCCCTCTCCGCTATCCCCCCGTGGCACGCTGCCAGTAGGGACGCTCCTGTGAGCTTCAGACTGAGAGAACATAATCCAGACACTCTGCCCTACTTTGTCCAGGTCTTATGCACAGCGCCCGATGTCTGCGAAAAGAAGCTGCACTTCAGTATCATCAGGCATAGTGACCTATATTTAAATGATTTAATCCGAATTGTTTGGAAAACATGACGGTCATTTTTCTGAAGTTTGTTAAATTATGTGTAAAAACATTTCATTTGAATTTGAAATTCTGAATTCATTGAATGACATTTCTCATGTATATTGTTAAGAATTTTGAATTCAGCTCATGGCTCATATACAAAGTGGAACATAATGTTTA